>NC_056735.1:1361405594-1361523094 GCF_019279795.1 Protopterus annectens
TCTGTATATAATGGGAGTCACTGAAATTAAAAACATTATTCTCAAGAATAATCTCTAAGAGAGTACAAATGAGTTCAACTTTGCTAGTAATACATCCATTGGCACATACTATTTCTCTAATATTCTCAATCCCCCAACTATTGGGGATAACAGTGAATAGAGAGGCTACATCAAGTGTGACAAAACAGCAATGACCAGATAAAATATCTAACTGATTATTCAGCTCTTGCAAAAAAACTTTAGTATCTCTAAGCACAGTATGACAGCAGTCTAGCACAATCCAGAGATTGTTTTCAACAAAGATAGAAAGTGGCTCTGTTGGCCAGCCCCTGCCGGACACTATAGGATGCATGGGTGGATGGTGTAAATTCTTATGTATCTTCGGAAGGCCATAAACAATGGGTACTACTGGATGATCTACTTTGAAATATTCAAACAGTTGTTCAGAGATTAGCCCAGTCATAAGCAGATCAAACACATAAAACTGTATTCTATCAATAATCCCTTTCAACATGGTACCTGTGAGAGGGGAGTAGGTGTTCAAGTCACTTAACAGATCCAACATGCATCCAATATACACATCTCTATCAAGTATGACAATCCCACCCCCTATGTCAGCTGGTCGTATTTCAATACTATTCATGCATTTCAATTCAAAAAGTGCTTGCCGCTCATTCACTGACAAATTAATAAAGCCTTTAGTGTGATTATCAGGGAACTTGTCCCAGATTTGTCACAAATATCTAGAAATAATTCAACAAAATTGTTGGCCACTGATTCAGATACTGATGCATTTCTTGTAGTAGCCGATGAAATTGTATGTGCCTGTACTGATTTCATGGAACGTTTATCGTATGACTCATTCATTCCTGTATTATATGGCCTCCACCCACTTCCTGTTGAGTGCTGAGTTTGAACACTATAGCCAGTACTATCTCTCGACCAAGAGAACACATTACCATTTTGGAAATCTCAACAATTCACTAGATATTCAAACTGGCCATGCTAGTGAGAATGTTGCTAACATCAAGTCTTCGACCAGTACTGGTACTGACAATGTTGTTAGGCCTAAATCACTGACAATGGTACACAATAGTCCTGCTAAAGCAGCAAGGAATCTGCTTGCACCTGAAGTAGTACGTTCTACTTTTTTACTGAAGGATCCACTCCCAATCAGAGGGAGATCCTGGAATCGGTATACCAACTCGAAAACGAGACGTCCGCACAGCGAGGAGGAGGTAATAAGGACAGGAAAGAGGCAGAAACAGGTCTAGTATACAACATCTCTTCTGTTATTTTAACTGAAGAACAACTCTCAGTTCGAAACAGAGGTTTAAACTTTGTTCCAGCTCAACAAGTTGATCTTGTTGATGTACTCAAAGATCTACGCCTGTTTGGCAGGACATAGACACTAAAAAGTATGTTTCCTGATAATATGATGACTGAAGGTGTTTTTAGAAAACTGAGTACTTCTGTTCCTCCTACAAATTCAACTGTTGAATTATTTCTAGATATTTGTGACAAACATATCAGGGACAAGTTCTCTGATAATCACACTAAATGCTTTATTAATTTGTCATTGAATGAGCGGCAAGCACTTTTTGAATTGAAATGCATGAATAGTATTGAAATACGACCAGCTGACAAAGGGGGTGGGATTGTCATACTTGATAGAGATGTGTATATTGGATGCATGTTGGATCTGTTAAGTGACTTGAACACCTACTCCCCTATCACAGGTACCATGTTGAAAGGGATTATTGATAGAATACAGTTTTATGTGTTTGATCTGCTTATGACTGGGCTAATCTCTGAACAACTGTTTGAATATTTCAAAGTAGATCATCCAGTAGTACCCATTGTTTATGGCCTTCCGAAGATACATAAGAATTTACACCATCCACCCATGCATCCTATAGTGTACAGCAGGGGCTGGGCAACAGAGCCACTTTCTATCTTTGTTGAAAAAAATCTCCGGATTGTGCTAGACAGTTGTCATGCTGTGCTTAGAGATACTAAAGGTTTTTTGCAAGAGCTGAATAATCAGTTAGATGCTTTATCTGGTCATTGCTTTTTTGTCACATGATATAGCTTCTCTATTCACTGTTATCCCCAATAGTTGGGGGATTGAGACTATTAGAGAAATATTATATGCCAATGGTTTTATTACTAGCAAAGTTGAACCCATTTGTACTCTCTTAGAGATTATTCTTGAGAATAATGTTTTTATTTTCAATGACTCCCATTATATACAGAAGGTTGGAATGGCTATGGGCACTGCTTGTGCCAATAGCTACACCAGCCTAACACTTGTGAATTGGGAGACTAAGTTTGTTCTCTCCAATAATAGATTTTGTAGATCGATAAATGGTTCAAACGTTTTGTTGATGATATTTTTTTGCTATGGTAAGATATAGAAGAGGAGTTAGTACAATTTTTACAGTACCTCAATGGATTGAATGACTTTTTGAGATTTGCATATACATATTCATCAGAAGAGATTGATTTTTTAGATGTGAAAGTGAATAAAAATGCCCTGTCATCTGTTTCCACTATTATATATAGGAAGGACGTTAGGAGGAATAACATACTCCACAACAGCAGTATGCATCCCAATCACACAAAATTTAATGTTTTAAAAGGGCAGATTTATCGCATGATGCGTCTCCATAGTGATGATACACAGCTAACTCTTGCACTAAGCAAATTGAAAGAGGAATTTATTGAAAGGGGATATAAGTACACTGCCATTGACTCTCAGATTAGTGCAGCTTGGGTGGAGAGAAATAGAAGATGTAGACCTTATTTTGAGAATGTTCCCCCAAATGCCCAAACAAATGTTGGTAGAGCTGTTGATTCTCCATCTAATATTATCACCAGCAGTACTGTAGGGGTTAGGATGCCACTAACTTTTGCTAGCAATGTGTGCATGCTATGTGATGTTATTAAGAACAGTTGGGATATTCTCTTGACTGATCCTGGACTCAAAGATGTTATAGGTCGCTAACCCAGTTTTACTTTCAGGAATAACAAATCACTTAAGAACCAGTTATGTTACAAATCCAAGGGTAGACAAAATGCTGTACAGTCTGATAGAATGGGTATGCACCCATGCAGGAGATGTATGGCTTGTGTGTGTATATATGGGGGGGGCACTTTTGTATATCCACAATTAGGCTTTGAGATTAGCACCACTTTATATGCTGATTGCCATACCAAGCACGTTGTATATTTTTGTTTCTGTTTTTCGTTCTATATAGGCAAAACTAATAGAGTCTTCAAGGAGAGAATTTTAGAACACCTAAGAGACATTAGGAATGCTAAGGAAACACGTGCATTGGCCATGCATGTTGCGAAAGAAGGCACTGCACATAAGTTTAAATTTTTTGTTCTAGAAGTCATACACGATAGTATTAGAGGTGGTGACATCAATAATAAGACAGAATCAGTGGAATAGATGTGGATTATACATTATCAAGTTGACCAACCACCAGGTCTTAATAGTAAGGTGTTTCTGAAGCCGTTTTTAAAAGCTAGAGCACTGAAACATTGACCAAATAGTACCAGGCTTATGTCCTTGGTTTCTTATATATATCTTTGCTATGGTTTTTATTTTATATGTCCACAAGACTGACCAGTTTTATATACATATTTTTAGACAGATTTTATTATATGTGTATGTATATATATGGTTCCCGTTTACAAACTCGAATTGCTACATACTCGAAACGCGGAAAGCCGAAGCCAGAAGACCGAAACCGCACAATCTCGAATAAGTAAAACACCAAAACTATCCCAAACAGCAGCTACGCAATATGAAAAGCTCGAAAAACCTCGAAAAAATAATAAAATAATTTATTAACCAGAGAATTATTCCTTCTCTGTCCTAAAATATTAAATAAACAAGAACCAGTGCAACATAACAACTTCAGTGCACAGACAACAAAATACGAGCACGCCAGGCTTTTGTGCTAAACCGCACGCCAGAAATCCAAATTAAATATTCATCAGTTTCTCAAACAACAGGACTTATCCTCTCCTCATCTCAGATCTTCAGTAATCTGGCAATAGCCATCAGAAATTCTAAACATGCATAACTTGATCTATGCTTTAATACATGCTCAAATTTAGCATGGCGACGTAAACAGTCACATAAATGTCACCAATCGAACCTGGGGCAGTGTAATTACCATCTACAGGCTGCATGTTAATGAAAGTATGTAACACTCGGCAGTGACAGATACTTGTCTTTGTTTAGCATAGCCATCAGCCACTTCTACACCTTTTAAATTTCGCGCTTCTCGTCTTTCGAGGTTCTGATCTTTCGCCTTTATAGTCTCGAGATAATGCATTTCGATCATGTAGCAATTCGAGCTTGTAAACTGGAACTATATATATATATATATATATATATATATATATATATATATATATATATATATTTTTTTTATATACATATATTTTAGTATATTTAAATGTTGATACATTTTAGAATTTATGTTTATGTGATAGACCAGTATCAGTTTTAATTATCTACTTAGCAATTTTTGAGCTGCAATGTATGTTTTATAGTGTTGCTGATTTACACACTGATGTTAGTTTCTTCACTGCTTAGACAAGGCAATGGATGTGTTAAATTGGTTCAGTGATTAGTGTGCCTCATTGGCTGCTAGAATGTTTAAAGATGTGACTTGAGTTTTAATATTTTGGTCTGAGGAAGCGGATGTAATCCGTGAAAGCGCTTACCTTGTTGTGTTGCTATTAAAGAGTGCTGTGTTGGAACCAGTTTGCCTTTTTTTTCACTAGTTTTATCTACACACTTGCCGTATTATGAAAGAATCTACTTACATCTATAACATATCATCAGTATTTGAATTTGTCCTTAACATGTTATCACTCCTACTAAAAATTCTTTAAATTCACATTAATTATTCTGCTTGCTAAAATCTAAATTAAAAACTTATTCTCTGAATGTGCAAAACACAGACATACATACCTAGCTCCTGTAAAAAATGCCTGCACTTAGTTTAAAAGAACACATAAAAAATTGTCACAAAACATCATCCCCTAGAAATTAAATGTCTTCTTGCTAGAATGAAAATAAATAAATAAATAAATAAATAACAAAGGAATAAAACATATTTTCAGAATTAAGCAAAACTACTTAATCATAAACTGATATTACTGGCAAAATGGGGTTAATTCTAAAATGTTAGCTATATCTGAATTATAAATCAAACAAATAAACCTTAGCATAATCCTTATTGTACAATAAATTTACACTATTTATTTATTTATTTATTTATTTATAGTTTGTTTGCCATGATAGTCCATTGGGCTATGAGGTGCCCATTTTCAATGGAGTTCTGGGGAGAAAAGCTCCAGAAAATTATGACTTACAGACTTAATATAAGAGTAAGTTATTAGAGAAATGTAATATGCACAAATGAAGCAAAATTAAACAAATAGAAAAACACATATTAGCAGAGTGCACATATTAGTACAATGCACTAAGAGTAATATTTACAAACAGTCAAAGTTTTAACAGTTTAACATATTAGCACAATGCAATAACAGAACAGTCTAAATTAACAGTTCTGCTAATTCGTGCAATTTATTTGTAGGCTACTGAATTGTACCATTCTAAAAGTTATGCTAATTCCTAGAGTTTATTAGGGGTACAAAACAATGGTAGGCTCTTGTGAATTATAGCTTATAGAGAGTAGCTATAGTGTAGGGAGATTATGTGGGGTGGGAGCAACAACATTCCATAGTGAAGTTAGGTGTGTGTGAAGTAAGGTTTTGAATGAAGAGAGGCTGCTGGTGGTGTGGATGAGAGGTGGGAAGGAATTCCAATGGCGTGCTAGAGAGAAGGACATTAGATGGTGGATGGGCAGGTTTATGCAGTTCAATTAGATTTTAGGAATTAGATCTTAAAAGTCTATTTGGTTGGTGCATTTTAAAGGTGGTGGCAATAGAGGGACAGAGATAGAGGGGGTGAAAATAAGTTTGTGTGCTTGGACAAGTTGAATATAAATGAGGTAATTTGACAGCTCATGTCAATTCAGTTGGTGTAGGGCAGTGCAGTGATGGGAAGTGGATCTATGGCTGGTTGCAAATTTTGTTATTTTATTATAGCAAGAGGAGAGTTTAGTCTTGAGGGAGGATTGAAGGTTAGTAAGGACAGAGGCACTGTATAGGAGGGATGGGATAAGGTAAGTGTTGGCAAGGGTGAGTCTTGTGGAGGGAGAGATGTAATGGGTGTGGCGGTAAAGCATGCCTATTTTTTTTAGCTGATCATCGATCAGGACTCCTAGTAGTTTAGTATTAGAGACTATTTCAAGAGGAGTATTATTTTGACTGGTGACTGAGAATGAGGTTTTATCTAGGGTGGTGGACTTGGAAGCAATAAATATCATGAATTTAGTTTTAGTAGCATTGAGTGCTAGATAGTTGTACATCATCCATTGCTCAGTGGAGGAGAAGGCATCTTGGGTTAATTTAACTATGGTAGGTATAGAACAGGCAGAGCAGATTATTGTTGAATTGTCAGCATATTGGACAAGGTTGGCATTTGGGATAGCTTGGTATACATAATTTATGAATAGATTGAATAGAAGGGGGCCTAAAATTGAACCCTGGGGGATGCCTGTGGGAGTATTGAGAAAAGGGGAGGTGGCTTTTTTCCATCTGACTGCATGCTGCCTGTTTGAGAGGTTACTGGTAAACAAGTTAATAGAGGAGTGGGATAGATTTAGATTGGAGAGTTTAGTGAAAAGGTTATGAGAGATGTTATCGAATGTCTTAGACAGGTCAAGGAGGAGAGTGGACATGACGTGGCCAGTGTCACGGGCCTTATTAACTGTTTCTAGGAAGGAGAGGAGAGCTGTGGTAGTGCTTTGGCCATATATGAAACCATGTTGAGTAGGGGTTAGACGTTGGTTGTTTATGAGGTAAGGTAGAAGTTGTAGATGGATGCATTTTTAAGAAGTTTAGAAATTGGGGATAAGATAGCTATAGGTTGAAAGTTTGTGATATTGTTGTTATTACCACCTTTATTGAGTGGAATAATAAAGGCCTTTTTCCAGAGCTGGGGAACTTGACATTCAGCTATAGATCGATTTATAAGAATGTAGATGGGAAGAGCTATGCCTTCTGTGGCAACTTTTAAGAAATATGAGGGTATATCATCAGGGGTATTGGAGCCGGATTTCAATGTTAGTAGAAGTTTTTTTATGGTGGCTGTAGGTATGGGGTTGAAGGAGAAAGGAGGAGGTTGGGATAAGGAGATGGTAGGGGAGGGAGGGATAGTTGGAAATAAGGACGTGGAAGCTGAATGGGAAGTGAAGGATGATGTAAGTTTACTTATGGAATCGATAAAGAAAGTGTTAAATTGGGTTGTTAAGTCCAAGTCAGAAGCATCTGGATCACAGCAGGGGTTTTCTTTTTTGCCAGGGTTGAGAAGGGAGGAGATTCCATGCCAGAATTATTTAGGGTTGGTGTTATGGTTGGTTTGGAGTGTAGAGAAGTAGGCTTTGTGGTCTAAGATAATAATTTTTTTTACTTTGTTACGAAGTGTTTTAAATTCATTAGGGGTGGTGATAGTTTTATTTTGGAGTAGCGTTTCCAGGCTTTATCCCAGAATCACATGGGAAGTAAGGTATTTTTGGTTAGCCAAGGTAGAGGATTGTTTCTTATGTGTTTTGTTTTCAGAGAGGTAAAGGAGTCAAGCAAGTTGAGGAAAGTTGAGTTAAAGTAGGTAACAGCATTTTTTAAGGGAAGGGTTTTTAGTGGGTTCCAGTTCATTTTTTTAGTGCATTTGAGAATGTGCTAGGATTAACGTTTTTTAGACAATGAGTGAAGGTGTAAATCAGAGTTAGTTGTATGGAGGAGGGAAGACGGTGGGCAAAAGAGAGGAAGAATAATTATAAAGTGCTTCAGGTTACTCAATTCATAAAATGTATAAAACATAGAAATTGCTTAAAAACATTATAAGGATATTTGACAGTGTGTGTGTGTGTGTGTGTGTGTGTGTGTGGGTGTGGGTGTGTGTGGGTGTGTGTGTGTGTGTGTGAATGCGTGCATGTGTATGTATGTGTTTTTGTGTGTGCATATGTGTGTGTGTGTGTGTGTGTGTGTGTGTGTGTGTGTGTGTGTGTGTGTGTGTGTGTGTGTGTGTGGGTGTGTGGGTGTGTGGGTGTGTGTGTGTGTGTGTGTGTGTGTGTGTGTGTGTGTGTGTGTGAATGCGTGCATGTGTATGTATGTATTTTTGTGTGTGCATATATGTGTGTGTGTGTGTGTGTGTGTGTGTGTGTGTGTGTGTGTGTGTGTGTGTGTGTGTGTGTGTGTGTATGTGTGCATGCGTGTGCTCACATGTGTATTCGATAGATAGATACACAGATATAGATATGGATATAGACATAGATACAGATATAGACATAGACATATATTTACTGCTACACAAGAAGGAGCCAGGGATCTGCACACCAAATTCGAAAATCCGTAAAAAATGCCCAAACCAAGTAAGTAAACTTGTACTCAACGTTTATTTAAGCCACAAAGTCTCTGTTTAGCTTTTCGTCGGTGACGCCTCACCAACTTCCTCAGAACAGGAAATAAACACATTCAACACATCCTGTTTAAATACTACAATATAACTCCCAACTTTTGCCACACTGCCACCTGTGGTCGGAATACCAAATTTTCAATATATTAAAAAGAACATACAAAAAGGCATAAGACTGTTTAAAAACATATATATAACTATAAAACACTCCCTTAACGATATACGATTAAAAAACAACAAGTCAATGGCCAACAGGCTTGACTTGGAAAAAAGGAACCAGAAATATGTATTGAAATACAATACAATAAATAACTCACTTCATGGTTAATAAATTGGACCCATGATGGAGCAATACACGTACAAAAAATTAAAAAAAAACAAAACAAAGGCTACTGAAAAACATGTATCATAATTTTGCACATTACCGTATAAAATAGCAAAACTACCTTATCAAACTTTTCAATTTCAAAACACAGGAAATTGACAACATGTTGTTCAAGCCTGGAAAATGGTATGCTTCCAACCTCAATTGCCAAAGCCATTCTCTGAGTTCCAACAAATAAGAAACAACCCCCCCCCCCTTGTTGTCGTGATGCACAATCTGATCAATCACTGTGAAGCTAAACCCATGCCCGGGCACTCGCTAATGTGTTTAGCAAGTGTATTAGCCATTTTTTCTTTCTTGATGGCATATAGACATATATTTCGACAATGATTTAATTTGGTTCTAGTTATTGTATTCGACACTCCATGCATTATCAGTATTTGGGGTAATTTACAGCAGGAAATCATACACGCTCTACTGCTGAAAAAATGCTAAAAAATAATTTGAAAAATATACTAATAAATACTTTGTGTGCAGAGTTGTCATATTGCAAATCGCTGTACCTGCACAAAGGTGGGCTGAAAAAATGACTGATTCTGCAGAATATGCCACACCCAAAAAGATCAGCAGTACCGTTTTTAAGCTCATACTGTCACTGTCTTCTTAGTGTACCATTTATCAAATTACCCATTTCACACCATGGCAGCTACATAAGTTTAACAATTTTATAGCAAGGTGTTTATCAATCGTTTAAGGTGTGCACTTAAAAAAGCTATAGCCTATGATCATTGCAGCAGTCGCATTTATTTGTTACATCAACCAGAGTCATTTATGGATATGTTTTTTTTTTTTATTTAACAAGGTAATATTTCCAGCTGACCAGTCCCTGCTCTTAGACTCCATTCAAGTCTTCTTAATGTCTGCTTTATAGTTACCATCGTCCTTTTGACTATAGCCTATATATATTCGAATTTGACAGAGGTTAGAATGAATTCTCATGTATCTCCATACTGTTACTTTAACTGAACTCTTCTAACAATATCTTTTTTATTACTCTTTCTTTCATGAATTAACTTCAGAATACCTTGGGAAGAGCCACTTCACTGGGATTAATTTTTATACTTCATTCTAAATATTGATTGAATGGAAGCGGTTAATGCATCAGTAAAAGTTTAATCCATAAAATCTAATGGATACAGGTATACTCTAGCTCCCTGATGTATACTAGGCAGAAATTTAATATTGTTGAAATATTAAAACATGTGCTACAGTTGATAATGTAAATACCCTGTTATGCTATTTTGAATTCTGTTGATAAGAACATGAAACATGACTCCATGTTTCACAAGCTAAAACATTTTTGTGAATTATGCTAAATCTTAAACAATAACAACAGCAAAAAATATGCATGCCCAATGATTTTCAACTTTTGAAACTTCCCTCACTTCACACAGTGCAATGTACATTTTGGAAGACTGTAAATGGTATCTTTCTAACATGGGTGATAGCAGTTTATGAAGGATTTACAGTGCACACTGTTTACATTGAGCTTACTATTTAATTCTGCATTTTACTCACAGTGGAGAAATTGAGAAACAAAACATACAGAGCATTGACCCATACATATTTCAGTGAGAAAAACTACTTAAAGAACAGAATGCAAAAATTCAGAATGGCAGTTACTTGTCCACCACAACAGGAGTTACATGTTATATATCTAAGGGCCTTGAAATGGGGCCTGTTCTTTTTCAACTATTCTTCTCAGATATAAATGTGTCAAAAGGGATTCAGGTAAACAAGTAGTCAGTTGATTGCAAAAATCGTTCATAGGTTAATAGGTTCATGGATAAGTACTGCAACACATTTTAAGCCTAGGCAGTTTGCTTTTTTATGCTCAAAATAACCTGTCCCACTTGTTTAGTGAGTGCTCTTACACATCCCATGTTCAATAATTATGTCTTATCCCTACTGAGAAAAAGTAGGATCATACCTAGATAATTTGAGGGTAGCTATGCAAACGATAAAGCCATTAGGAGCTGCCTCAGTCCATTAGTAGTGCAGGGGGTAGTCCTGGGGTAAATTTACTGTTTCACATCCATAGATCTAAGTTGTACTTGAAAATGAACAGGGATGAGCTCTGTTTAATGTGGATGGGAAGTTTGTTGCAAAGGAGAGTTATCTTCTGCAAAATATACCTATCCCTCCAAACTGTTTTTTTGATGCTGCAAAAAAGGTTTAGATCCCTAGCCCAAGTGTTTCTGAAGCCATTTGACTTGCTGATGTGCATTAAATTCATCAGTAATGGGTGGGAGGATGCCTTGTATGCCAGACACAGGTTACCTCTTAACAGTCTGTAGGATATCGTGTATAGTCACAGGGCTTTGAGTTGATCCATGTAGGACATATTGTTTAGGCCTTGTATCCATTTAGTAAGGTATTTCTGCGGTTAAAATAACTATTTACATACTACAGTTCTACAGGACATCTGTATAAAATAGCTATACTTGTAATGAACTTTCCTTTAATGTTAATATATGCAACATCATGAGATGTGAGAAGCACCACGTAAATTATAATTACAAATTAGTGGCCAAATCATAAAATCATTAATAAATTTGTGACTTTCTAAAGCAACTTTAAGTAACAAACCTCTATCATACACACACACACACACATATATATATATATATATATATATATATATATATATATATATATATATATATAAAATATGAAATAAACAAAATATATAGTTTCTAGTGCAAAAAGTTTGCTGTTTCCACATTTTATTGTGTTAATGCAGATGACTCTAATTTTTTTTTTCAAAACCTAAAATCCGAGATATATCATAAAAGACTAATGCCACATTACTGCATTACCTAAGTTGATCAATTTCCATGTTAAATGAATCAGAAGTATTTTTTTTACTTCCTAGAAGGAAACTACTTATTGCAAATGGAACACCTCACATTGATAACTTGCAACAAATCAGCTACTTGCAATTTAACAGAAGAAGAAGTCATTTTATGAAGACTTGATGGGGTGGGACTATGGCTCGGTGTGGACTTTTTTCTTTTTTCTTCTACTGAGGACTGGAGCTGAGAAGAGAAGGGCTCCATATCAGTGCTAGCACCGGGCACTGGAAGTGCCAGTTATGGCTCAGTTTGATGACCACAGACTCACTTGTTACTCTGTACCAGTGAGGTTATTTATGCATTTGTGTCTCTGCTTGTAATGCACTGAAGATTCAGGCAGTCCAGTAAATCTTACAGTTAGATAGAGCTAGGAAGGTTTTTACTAGTTAAACATATTCTTTTTTAGGCATCCTACCTGCTCAAACTGGTTCTTTTTCTGCTTAATCAATGCAATTTATATATGGCTTGGAATATTTACCTTTTATTAGCACTGCCTGACTTTTTCTTTTGTAAGTAAAGTATTATTTTTTTATTCACATGTAAAACTTGTCACCTGAGTTATTGATTTATTTATTTATTGATGAGAGACCATTTACTGAAAATGGCATCTAGTTGTAGGTGTTCCTTTCTGATTAGCCAGACTGGTATGTGATATATTAGCATTTGTGTTTATAATTATTTAGATTATTTTCTAAGAATGGAACAGTAACTGGAGTTCCTCAGCCAGCTAATCTGCTAAAGCAAGAGTGACGTACCAAGTGCACTAAACCAGGGGTGAATTTTGGGTTACACATCCACTCATCTAGATTATGTTTAAATAGTATAAGGGAAGTACTTTGCTTTATATGGAGAGGAAGATGATTCTAAAGACGTGATTCCCTCTGTGATACATATCTGTTCATACAACATGTTCTATTTATGCTGCAAAAGAGATTGAGATCTCTTGAGCAGGTGGTTATGCCCCCATTCCTCTTGTGAATGTGCAATATGTTGGACAGGATAGGGCCTGTTGAGGCTTCAAATTCTGTGTAGACTATTATTTACTGAAATATCACTCACAGTCAGATCTTACCCTCTCCTTAGGATGGATGCAGCAATAAAGTATTTGAGTAAGGCTAAATATCTGACTATTTCTGAAGTGACCAAGATAAAGTATCAGGTGATCTTCACACCTTCAAAGAGGGTGAGGTCAGCTGTTGTGATCCCTTTCAGCTTATATGATTTCAACCAAATCCCTTTTGGAATAAAGAGTGCCTCAGATATTTTCCAGAGGATAGTGCACTCCATCCTAGTAAGAACTGCAGACTAAGCTTTTGCTTGTCTCAATGATACCACAGTCTGCAGCAGGGTGTACCACAAATGCAATTAATACGATAAGAAGGTGCTAACTAGAGTGAAAAGGTCATGGATAAATGCTAAGGTCAATAAGTGACAGGTAGGAATTGCAGGGTTGTCTTATATGGGTCATACATCTGGTACTGGTATGATTAGACCAGACACTGCCAAGGTGGACATTATTTAAGCATGGCCTACTGCTGCTACTAATGGGGTAGGTGAGAGCATACATGGGGACAATGGAGAACTCTAAGAAGTTTGCCCCTACCATAGCATGATAGATATGATATTCATAAGCCATATCAAAAAGAATAGACAAGATGAATTAATTGGCACTCAAGCTTATGAAAAGACATTCTAAATCCTTTAAATGGGCCCTGAGTGAATTTCCCTATACTCATTAGTACTGACAAACTTAATTTGTAAAAAGTATTTCAATTAAGTATTTGAAGCTATAGTTAGCCAAGTTTTCTTAAAGGGAAAAGACTGCCCCATACTGTATCTTAGCCACAGACTTTAACAGGGGGAAACCCTATGCAGCTACAAAAACGTAGTGTCCGGGCATAAATTTAGCTCTACCATTACAGCAGAAAATATGCTATATTGACACACAACAACCCTTTCCAGAGGTTAGAAAAGACTGTTAGTCAAAATGCTAACCTGCTCAAACAGAGCTGAGTGTGCAGTCCTACAACATAATAGTGTAGTATAGGAACTGTGCCAGTTATGCCGATGCAGATGGTCTGTCAGGAAACAGAATGGCAAGGTACCAAAATAGCGCACTCTCATTTCAAGCTTGATTTTTGAGGGGCACCTTAAAAGAAATTGCTAGACATTTAGATGGAAGGAGAGATATAATGTTTATGGTTAAGTCTGCATTTTGGTTGAGCTATAACAAACATGTGACCTACACATTCAAAGATGAGATACTGGGGCTGCAAAATGTGAACTGTGCATATGTGATAGAAAAGATGAATAAAACGTGAGCTTGTTTTTATGAATAATGTATGAAAAATATATTGATAAGGTGTGGAACCATGTTTGCAACTATGTGCTTCTGGAGAATACAAATACTATACTTTAAATATAAAATGTATAGCTGATACATTAAATGTATGAAAGAAAATGCAAGTGTTATTAAGTCCTTAGCAGTAGGGAGAAAATTGAAAAATTTTGTGAGTTTTTCTTAGGCTAAAGGGCAGCTACAATGAGGTAATTGCTCGCTTGCTCTGAATCTATAATCATTTTTGTTCTTGCACTGGGGTTGTCAGCTACAACAGGACAGAACCAGTTTCTCCAAGATATTACCTGATAGAAAGTTTCCAGAAAGTAGCATGGACTGCAGTTCACTGGGGAAATAAGAACTTGCAAGAATGGAGCTGATGGCATGCCCATACGCTATGAATCTCTCTTTATCCCCAAAGCTTTTGATAGGACAGCTAAAATGATGCAGTTTACAGTGTGTTTCCAAAGGACCTTACTGAGTATGGACCAGCTTGCAAGTCTATACCACTGATTTTATTTCTGCATTTGTGTGTCTGTTTGTTATGTGCAGAAGGTTTAAATAGTGTACTTAAGGTGCATTAACTCTTCTGATTATAAGTAGTTAATAAAGATTTAACTAACAGTTCTTTTACATAGCTTCTCTTCTTTTCTCAGTCTGGTTATTTTCTGTTTTAATAAATACGAATTTAAATAAAATAAAAATTCCCCTTGCAGTTATATATTCTTCTGCATTTTTACTTTTAATTGCACTGTCCAATAACTTTTTTGAATAAATATGTTTTATTTTTTATGGCTAAGAGCTTGTGGACAATTTATTTGCTTGTTTTTTTTTTTAATTCACACAATTGTACTTAGTATGAGTTATGACTAGCTGCTGGCATCTCCTTATGACTGATCAGGCAGTTCTGTCATATATTACCATTTGTGTTTATAGTTATATGGCTTATATCTCAAGAGTGAAACAGTAACCATAGTTCGCCCGTCAGGTAATCTAGAGTGGTGGGAGTGATCTATCTTATGCCAAGAGACAAAGGTGTTGTATTGAAAAAATTGTATCTCCTTTCCTGGAAAGTACTGTGGTGTGTGTGCTTGGGCATGTGTGTGTGTGTGTGTGTGTGTGTGTGTGTGTGTGTGTGTGTGTGTGTGTGTGTGTGTGTGTGTGTGTGTGTGTGTGTGTGTGTGTGTGTGTGTGTGTGTGTGTGTGTGTGTGTGTGTGTGTGTGTGTGTGTGTGTGTGTGTGTGTGTGTGTGTGCATGTGTGCGTGTGTGTGTGTGTTGTGCACATGTGCGTGCATGTGAGTGTGTGTGTGTTTGTATATACATCTAGGTATACAACACTTTACTTAAAGTGCAGTTTGCTGTGAGATAAGAAGCACTGGATGGCAGTGAATCCTTAGTGAAGTGGGAAAGGGGCCTGAAATGTTTGGACCAAACCCTTCATTGGTGAGTGCCCAGTGAGAAGTATATTCTTAGTTGTCGATAGCTCAGGTGGTAGCTCAGGATAACAGTGGATATTTTGTTGTTGAGGCCAAAATGCACTAATTAAGATATGAAGTGATTTATGTGAACATTTTATGTTTCAAACTGTTTGTTGTCAATAATGTGAATCTTAAAGCCATATCTCATGATGACTGGCAGATTTAATGTAAGCAAAGTAGCAGATCCTAAAATCATAACCTCTGTATACTGTCACAAAGTCTCATGCAGCAACATGAAAAAAAAAGTTAGATATTCTTTTCTCAAAAACCCAGAGATGTGGAAAAAATAAACTCGTTGAAAAGGCTTCAGGAAATGATTCATCTGTTTCTTTGATGTTATTTAGAGGAGATCACTGCTTGATATATAAAGCAAAGTCTTAGCTAAATGTAATTGAACATGCACACTTGAAATGTACTGCTGGAAGATGATATACCAAAACAGGTAAACTAATATTAAAAATATATCTCAATACTACAAAAAATGTGATAGGCACACCATGCAACAATTTTCAAGTTAGCCATATATGCTTTCTTTTACAATCAGAAGTCAGTCTTTAATTTTGTTTGCAAATGTTGTTGATATATAATGCATTGATAGGTTTTATATGTTACATCTGTAGCATACAAAATGATTTTGTTGTGCATAGAGTATAGTGATGATGATTCAAAACAGGGACAAAATATAAACTTGTGATGCCCCAGCACTGGCCCAATAATCAAGGAGCCTCAATCCTCACCACTGGCAACAGTGGGGAACGTACACACTGGAGGATGACAAGTACACACACAGAAAAGTACAATTTCCCTTAAGAGCACACAGAGACCACAGTCAGTCTGGGGCTGACTGCTCCCTCTTTCTCCAGATCCCCATTAAGACTCCTCACTGGCACAGCTATAGGGTTGAGATCTCAGCTGAGTGGCCAAACCAAGAACTGTAGCATCCTCTCTGTCCGACCAGTGCTTTGAGTCCCTGACCAAGTAGCTGACACACACATACACACACTTTGAGGTTTGATTTATGCACACACACACCCCTGGGAAAGGCTGGCACAAGTTTACAAGCTATACCCCCTTCTGCTCAGACTATAAGGTAGTTTCCACCACCAGCAGCCACTACATATCAACTAATTTAAGTTCCTTAGCAAGGGTGGCCAATCCTACTGTGTAATGTTACTATTAATCCAAATGGTAGTTTGGCCAAGGGCAAGGCTTCTAGGAGTGGCCTGCATTTGTGATTGTATCTTTCGGCTTTTCCCAGTTAGGGGTCGCCATACCGGAACTCCGGTCCGCTAATGATTGGTAGTTGATTTTTACCTGCTGAGTTACCAGCTCTGACGCACAACCTTCAATGAAGGTATGCCCATTCACGTATGTCTCCATGCATACCAAATAGATATGCAAGTACTCTCAAAGCATAGATATTTCACAAATATCAGCTACAAAAATAGCTTTAAATATATTTGATAATAAATAATAAAAGAACAAGACAATACTCAATAAATCATCACAGTAACTTCAGAGTTCAAAATCACAGGAAATATTTAAAACAACATTAAAGGACAAATTTCAAATAAATACAGAAAACATATAAACTAATCTTTACTATAGTCCTTAATGAATCTAAAGAAAATTACTGTACCCTAGATTTACATATTTATAGCAAGTCAAGTGTGGTGAATGAATCTTCTACCTGAGGTTGTCAGGTCAAAGACAGATACAAAATGCACAGTCACTCTCTCAGAAAGTTCATAAATTAATATCAAATATTACTGCTGGGATACTTGCAGCAGGACATCACTTTTTGTCACCTGACTTCAGTTCCCAGGCTCAAAAACAACCATTGCTAGAAACTGCTATCATTTAGCAATGCCCAGTGAAAACACATAGTCTTAAGATGTTTGCTACTGCTGGAAGACATAAAACAATGAAACATTTACAAAACGATGTAGAAGACTCCCTAGTTTTAGACATCCCGGCTCCTTACTCACTGAAACTAAACGATAACGTCTCTTTTATGGAGCAATTATAAAACAATTCAGTTTCAACTATTTTACTGAAGTTTTGCAAGTTAACCCTCTATGTTCTAGTTTCCACTATTAAAACATATACATTTATACAGGTACAATAGTTTATATACATTTCTGTTCTTTTCCAGTACGGCATACTGTGGGCATATCTCCAAGCTCAGTGCTTTACACACACTTCTGTACCAGCGGTTTGATATACACATAACATACAGTTCTAATACACTGGTAACACAAACATAATAATCATGTTGATATTCACAAATGGCATTTAATTATTTACAAAATTCCAGCTAGCTGGGTGGCAGTATTTCCCTTTATCACACCCCCCCCTTCTGAAGACTCAAGCTAGTTTTTCAAGTGACCCTTGAGAAATTTGTTTGAGAGGGTTGCCTATCTGGGAATACCTTACCTCATTCCCTGTCTCATGATTCCATCTGCATTGGCAATGCTAACCCCACTGCAGTGCTGTACTGTCATATCAGATGCCTGCAACCCTAGGCTCCACCTTAGTAACTTGGCATATTGCTGGCTGGCTGGATGTAGCCATGTTAAGGTAATGTGATCTGTAACTACAGTGAATTTCCTTCTATACAGATAATGCTGAAGTTTCTGCAGTACTCACACTATGGCTAGACATTCATTTTCTACAGCTACATAGCATTCCTCCCTGAGTTGAAGCTTATGACTGAGATATAATACTGGGTGTCCTTCCCTTCTGAGGAAACCTGGCTGAGTACAGCCCCCACCCCATGGTTTGAAGCATCCACCGGCATTACAAATTCTTTGCTGTAATCTGGACTGGCCGAAACAGGGTGTTCTCCCAAAGCTCCTTTAAGCTTCTGGAATGCCTGCTCACATGCTGGGGTCCACACTACCTTATCTGGCTTTTTTCCTTGTCAGGTCTGTGAGGGTAGCAGCTATGGTACTATAATTGGGGACAGACTTTCTGTAGTACCCTGCTGCCCCTAATAATGCCCTAACCTGCTTTTTGATAAAATGGGCAGGCCATGGCTGAATGGCTTCCACTTTGGCAGATTCTGGCCTAATCATACCACTGTATCAGCCATGTTTATTAGCTACTTCTCTCTCTAGTGCCTCGGCCACAGTGAGCCTTCAAGGGGTACTCCTTGTTTACTCCTTGAAGGCTTACTGTGGCCGAAGCGCTAGAGAGAGAAGTAGCTAATAAACATGGCTGATACTGGTACTGGTTCTGTTGTTTTGCTGTGGTGTTCCTGATTCACTTTTGTTGTTGCTGCCTAAGCATACCACTCCCCACTCTATGTCTCAAGTAGGAGACCTCTGCCATACCCACCTGACACTTATTGGGCTTAATGGTCAACCTTGTCCTTTGTAGTCTGCTCAGCACCTCCCTGACATGCTGAAGGTGTTCTTCCCAGGAATGGCTGTAGATGGCAATGTCATCCAGATAAGCAAGGGTAAAATCTCCTGTTCCTGCTAGGATATGATCTACAAGCCTCTGGAAATATGCTGGGACATTTTTCATCCCAAATGGCATCTTCATGAACTCATACAAGCCAAAGGAAGTCACAAAGGCTGACCTCTCTCTAGCACTGGGAGTCAAGGGCACCTGCAAGTAACCCTTGGTAAGATCAATAGTGGTAAGATATTTAGCCCCACCCAGCTGCTCTAGGGCTACATCTATCCTAGGCATGGGGTAAATATCTGACTTTGTGTGACTATTTAAATTCCTGTAGTCCACACTGAACCTGATGATGCCATCCATCTTTGGTACCAGCACCACTGGAGAGGCCTAGGGACTGCTGGATTCCTGGATTACCCCTAGTTCCAACATTGCCTGTATCTCCCCCCTCAGAGTCTGTTTGACTCTCTCAGGCACCCTGTAAGGGCCCTTCTTAATAGGCCTTTGGAGTCCTGTAGCCACATGGAGCTGCACCAGAAGGGTGCACCCTGGTCTCCCAGTGAACACTTCCCCAAACTCCTGTATCACTGCTCAGAATTCTCAAATCTGGGTAGGGGATAGCTGCTGGGACATTGCTACCCATTCTACTGAGATGTCAGTCTGAGCCTCACTGAGGAGATCAGTCACCAGATCCCCCTCAGACTCCTCCTGCCAGCGCCAAAGCATCCCTACCATGGTAAGGTTTCATCATGTTAACATTGTACAGTCTGTGTCCCTATCTCCTTCCTAGCAGTTCTGCCATGTAGTTAACATCACTGACCTTCCTTACCGCTATTAAGGGTCCCTCCCAAGCTGCCTGCAGCTTGTTGTGTCTGGCAGGAAAGACAACCATTACCTGCTGTCCCACAGCATACTCTCTAGTGCGAGCATTCCTGTCATACCAGACCTTTTTTTACTGTTGGGATTCTGCCAGTTTCTCCTGGGCCAAGCCATGTGTTCCCTGTGCTTTGTCCTGAGGTTTAGGACATATGACACAGAAGACTCTTTGTGGGATTCAAACTCACCCTCCCACTCATCTTGAATCAGATCTAGAGGTACTTTCACCCTATGCCCATACAGCTACTCAAAGAGTGAAAAACCTGTGGATTCCTGGGCCACCTGCCTGTAAGCAAACAACATATGGGGCAAATATTTCACCTGCTCTCTCTTAAACTGGTCTTAAAATGCCTGTAGCATGGTCTTTAGTGTAGAGTTTAACCTCTCAACCAGACTATTAGTCTATGGATGGTAGTAGGGGGCTGTCTTTAGGTGCTTCATCCCACAGTGCTTCCACAGACAAGCCAGCAGGTCTGACAAAAAATTGGCACCTTTGCCAGTCAGTATTTCTTTTGGGAAATCTACCCTGCTGAAAATCTCTAACAAAGCATTTGCCACTTTTTCTGCTTCAATGGAGGAAAGAGCCACCACTTCAGGGTATCTGGTAGCATACTATACTACCACTAGGATATACATTTTCCCTGTGGAACTTGGGGTATTCAGAGGGATCTACTTCAGTAGATCAAACTTTTACTAGTTCAAACCACATATGGCCGAGACCATATGTTCGAACTCGTAAAAGTTTGAACACTAACATAAAAACCACATAAAAACCAAAAAACACAAAACTAAACATCTATAGCAGGGCATCTACACCCCCCTGCACCCGCCACACCACCCTTACTTAAATATACCAACGCTGACATTGCACTACTTTGCGGAAATGGGAAATCTTCCCTTTCCGCTATGTACAGAGATCTCCATTCAGTCAGATTTTTTTACAAGTTTGAACATATGGTCTCGGCCATATGTGGTTCGAACTTATAAACGCTCGATCTACTGAAGAGGACCCATTCAGAGGCCCCACAATATCCATCCTACCCTTTGAAATAGCTCCTCAACCAATCACAGGCAAAGTATCAAAGGAGCTTTCACCTTGTCTCCAGCCTTGTCTACCTTTTGGCACTGCTCACAGGTCCTGCAAGTACCCTGTTACATCTCTGGAAATCCCAGACCAATAAAAGTTCTGCATAATACATCTCTTTGTACTTTTTACAGCCATATGACCTGCAAAGGGAATATCATAGGCTATGGCTAGAAGTGCCAGATGGTAGGCTCTGGGAACTACCAACTGCTGTATTCTCTCACCCTCTAGCCCTCTACAGAGATCAACTCTCTATATAGTAAATGTTTGTCCCAGTATACAGATTCCCCTTTTACTTGACAATCACGTGCCTCACTGGCTACCTCCCTCAGGCCTTGTAATGTAGGGTCTGAGAGCTGTGCCTGTTTCAACTCTCTTTTTGTACCTCTTCTGAGCTCCCCTTCCACAGGAAGTCTGGCATCCTCTAACGGTGGTGCCTCACTGTCAGCCCGGGTACTACTACTCACCTCTGCCCTTGCAGTCAGTCTGTCCATGGGAACATCTGTAATCTCAAGCAGCTGTGGCTCAAATTAAGTCTCAGTGCTACAGGGTAGCTCTCTCCCTGAAGTAACCACCACACCCATTCTGGCTTCAAGTGTGCAGTCTGTCTGGGTTTCCCCCAGGCTAGCAAACCCACATGCTTGTCTCCAAGCCTGACTACATGTCACTGCATGCACACAAGGTACTGCATTATCAAAATCATTCCCTATCAGGACATCTGCAAGGATATCCTCAAACACACTTACTTGCTGGCTTCCTTTTCCTCCCTCCCAGTCAAATTGAACCCTAGCCAAAGGTATTTGGAATGGGGTCCCTCTTTAAGCTCTGGCTGGAGTAGACTGCCCAAGCAAGTAGTGCTCCTGTTTACCATTGCAGGCTTCACAATGGTTAGGTCAGAGGCTGTGTCTCTCTTAGCACTCGCCTCTTCCCCATTTACTAAGATAGGATATAACATCTTGTGGTAATTTGGTACCCTTGTTGTCTCGAGGCAACTTACTGCTTGCATTCTGTCATTCCCACTTACTGGCTCTTCCACCTTTTTTTCCCCACCTTGCCTCCATGGACATCTATATGCTACATGGTCCCACTGGTTGCATTTAAAGCATTTAAACCTTGGTCCTTGATGTGTTCCTGGACTAGTGGCTTCTCCTGCTACTGGCAGACTCTGTTGGGGTGGTTTAGACTCCCCACCATTGGTTCCCTTAGACCCATGAGCAGCACCGAGTATCTCTTTCCTGTGCAGTGATTCTGAGCCAACAAGATTCTCATTTCCTCAGGCAAAGTGCTAAGGGCTTGCTCCCTCACCAAAAGGTCTGCCAGTCCTTCAAAACTGATGACCTGACACCCACTCACCCATCTGTGAGAATCTGCCTTCCATCTATGCTCGAAATCTTTATCCTATAAGCTTCAGGTGTTAACTTAAAACACTCTAAAAGACAATTTCTAACAGTATTATAATTTAAACAATCAGCATCAGACAATTTAGAATAGCAGTTACAGCTTTACCATGGAGTAAGGGGTATCAGGAACCGTACCCAGAGCCCTTGGTCAATATTATACTTTTTACATACCCTTTCAAGCATATGAATGAAACTATCAATCCCCCCTGTAAATTGTGGAAGAAATGCACCACCCTTTGTTGTTTCTAGTGTTTGGTTACTCCTTTCCCCATTACCTCCATGACCCTGGTGAAGAGTCAGCATTTCCTTTTCTTGTTGCCTCTGCCTCTCATTCTCTTCAGCTTCCAGATGTCTCAGTCTCTCTGCTGCTTCTAATTCCATTTGTTTCGCCCACTGCAGTCTCTCTGCTGATTCTATTTCCAAATGTTTGGCCTCCAAGTTCAATTCTCTTTAACTCCAGATGGATTTTTAAGTCCACTGTGGAAAGGTTAAAGTGTCCATTTTATGAGAGTTTCACTTCCCCAAGTCCAGTCTGATTGTCCTCTGAATTGCTGGCCCATGATGCAGCTGTGCCCAAATCTGAAATAATGTTTGCCTTAGTCAGGTTGACATGCACCAGTCCTTTAGCCTGGCACATCTTTGCCAACTGGCTCCTTGTCAGCTTGCCATACTCTTCTGCTGACATCCTTGCCTGCTGTCCCCAACTAACTAATCTAACAAAAAAAAATAAAACAATTGTGTTATGAAACTCTGAATGTTCACTGTGTGGCTTATTGAGAGTACAAACACCTTCAGTGACCACTGTTTACGGGCTACATGAATTCAAAATCCACACCACTTCAAAACAATTAATATGTGATGTGGATATCCCACCACTGCCCATCAATTAATATGTGATGCCCCAGCAATGGCCAGTAATCAAGGAGCCTCAATCCTCACCACTGGCAACAGTGAGGAATGTACACACTGGGAGGATGCCAAGTACACACATGGTAAAGTGCACTTTCCCTTAAGAGCACAGAGAAACCACAGCCAGTCTGGGGCTGGTTTCTCCCTTTTTCCCCAGATTCCCAATAAGACTCCCCACTGGCACAGCTATAGGGTTAAGATCTCAGCTGAGTGGCCATACCAAGACCTCCAGCATCCTCTCTGTCCAACCAGTGCTTCATGTCTCTGCCCAAGTAGCTGACATACACACACTTTGAGGTTTGATTTATACACACACACGCACACACACACACACACACACACACACACACACACACACACACACACACACACACACCTGGGAAAGGCTGGCACAGGATTACTAGCTATGCCCCTTTCTGTCCAGACTCTACGGTAGTTTCCACTGCCACCAGCCACTACTTATCAGCTACTGAGGCCCTTAGCAAAGTTTGGCCAATCCTACTGTGTAATGTTACTATTAATCCAAATGGTAGTTTGACCAAGAGCAAGGCTATTAGGAGTGGCTTTGCACAATATCACCAAATAGATATGCAAGGATTCTCAGAGCTTAAATATGTCTCACAAAAATCAGCCACAAATATAGGTTTAAATATATTTAATAATAAATAATAAAGAACAATACAATACTCAATAAATCATCACAGTAACTTCTGAGTTCAAAATCATAGAAAATATTTAAAACAACATTGCAGGACAGTCTCAAATAAATACAGAAAACATCTAAACTAATCTTTACTATATTCCTTACTGAATCTAAAAAAATACTGTACCCTAGACTTACTCATAGCAAGGCAAGTGTGGTGAATGAATCTTCTAGCTGACATTATTGTCAGGTCCAAGACAGATACAAAATGCACAGACACTCTACCAGAGAGTTCTTAAATTAATATCAAATATTACTGCTGGGATACTTGCAGCATGACATCAGTGTTTGTCACCTGACTTCAGTACCCAGGCTCAAAAACAACCATTGCATCTCCCTGTGAAAACACATAGCCTTTAGATATTTGCAACTGCTACAAGACATAAAACAATAAAACACTTACAAAATAATGCAGAAGGCACCCTAGTTTTAGACATTCTCTCACCTCGCTGCACTGAAACTGAAAGATAATCCCCGGGATTCATGAAGCTCGGCGCAAGGCCGGCATAAGGCTTGCGCCGTCCATGCGGCGTATAGAGTAGTTGCGCCATATGCATATTAATGAAGGTGCGCAGCTGCCACAGCCACGTGCATAGGAAACGTGCATGAGTGCATGGGGCGTAACGAAGTTGCGCATGGAGGCGTGTCAATGTCAGCTGTCGATAAGCAACCTAAACTGCTGAATATTATATTCCGCCTGCAATAGTAATCGCACCTATCAGTGTCCGTGGATACTGAAACGTGTGCAAAGCATGCAAGATAGTCCCTGCGAACAGAAAATGAAGAATCAAACACAAATGCACGGTAGGGAATAATGGGTCCCTACCCTTGAACAAATGACATGAAAACCGTGTGCCCGTAGTCCAACATAGTGTTTATAGCTATACCATGTGGAAGTGAAATGTATCATATGTTAGCGTGCTGCCAGTAGGTACGTCCAGCTCAATGAAGAGGGTCACCAGCTGACCCATAATGTGAGGGAGGGAACATAGCTGTGCAGATGTGTCCATAACAAAATACACAAGGAGAAATGTAGATATATGTAGTGACCGTATGTCTGAATCATATCCCACAAGGCATGTAATAGTCACATACAAAAGGTATGTCCATATTTCACATACCAAATGTGATAGGAAATAGCATACGCATGTAAACGAAACAGAAGGAGCATATAAATAGCTATAACAATACGGACACATGTAGGCCGAAAGGAACAGTATGATTCGTACCGTCGACTAAGATTACCACCTGTCCCACTTTGTGAGCGACAGTCCCTTTGTGGGCAGATGTGTCCTGACACAAACATGTAAAAATGGAAAATGTCCAGAGATTATAGGACATAATTATTCCGTAGACGTCATGTAATAGTTGCATTAAACATATTTCACTGAACGTATATTACATAAACGTCATAAGAAACAGAATAAGACCCCGAAATGCTACAAGAATAAGCTTAGATATAGGCAAGAATTGTAAGTTCTATCTGCCGAACTGACTGTGGGTATGTGTCGGCCTGTAAAATATGCTGTGTTCACTGCAAATGTCACACTAGGGTTGCCACCTTTTCAAATGGCCAAAGTGGGACATTTTTGGTACAGACATCAGATTTTACAGGCTGACACATACCCACGGCCAGTACAAAGGACAGAACTTCACTTTTTTGCCTAAATGAAAGCTTATTCTTGTAGCATTTTATTTGCTTATTCTGTTTCTTATAACATTTAGGTATTTCAGATACAGAATAACTGTTTTATGCAACTATTACATAAAATATAAGAAATAATTTTGTCCTAAAATCTCAGGACATATGCCATTTTTACAATTTTTTGTCAGGACACAACTGCCCAAAGAGGGACTGTCCATCGCAAAGTGGGACAGGTGGTAACCCTATGTCACACCGTGGCCAATTGAAAAGGTGGAAACACAACCGTAAACTGTGGGGAGGCATTGTCCACAACAGCCAGACATGTGTAAGGAATAGCTTGGGCATAGGAAAAGGTGCCATCCTACCAATGAGTACAACAGGCTGGCAAAATCCGGAAGGCAGCTGTATAATCTGAACGTGTATGTGACACAGTCGAACGGGTAGCACCCGGATATACCAACCAAGTAATGAAAGTGAAGTATGGGCGTGTACCTATGTGTGTGAGGTATAGCATGTGGAAAGCAAACATGGCAGGGTAGTCCACACAACCATAAAGGTATCCGACACATGTAGGGTAGTCAATGTGTAACTCTGGCCGTGTCATGGGCCAACAACCAAAGTAGTGCTCTATGGGGTGTGACAAATTCGCGTGTGAGGGGTGGGTGGTTAATGGTAAAATCCTCAAAGGTGATACTGTGTCGTATGCAGAAAAGGTGAACTGGAGGTGCATGAGGGGGCAGCGGGTGAAGTGGAAAGAAACACAACCACATGTAGAAACAGCTGCAAGACAAGCAGACAGGCCATAGTGTAGAACACAATCCCACACACATATGAATATGGAAATGTGCGAGACAAATGTATAGATACGTCACCGTCACATACCCACAAATGGGTCCTGATGGAACTGGCCATAACAAATGCAACACACCTGGATGCATAATGGCCTATCCAGCATACCCTCAACAACACACAACCTGCCTCCATACCAGAACGTCCACCAAATCCAGCCGTACTTGGTCCACTGGTTTGTTGCAGACACAGCTACACACAGTGACCCCCTACGCATATGTAGTAGGTATTGTCACCCTAGGCAGTGTCAGGATTGCAAACCATGTATCCCCTGCATGTAAAACCCCCTGCACGTTTTCGTAAAGCCACAAAAATCTTCGTTATCTGACTTGTTTTGGTCTAGTCCCATTTTTGGGATATCCCTCATGGGATAACAAACCTGTGTAAATAGTAGAATGGGTATGACGACATGATGTCCACTCCTGTAGATATCTGAACACAAGTCAGAACGTGCAGTGGAGGTCCATGACACTGTCCAGCCTTAAGTGGGCATGCATAACCTACCACCCAGGATAAAACACCTTCCCGTGACGCACGTGTCCAGACACGAATAGGAGGGAGAATATAATGCACACATTTGCATAGTGGCAAACGGCATGAGGGTGAGGAAGACACTGACGTAAACACGTCAACCCTGATCAAGTGTGAGGGACACTGACTGTGTGCAGGCATGACCGACCATACCTGCCAACCTGTGTGAGCAAGATATCTGGACAGAGCCGTGAATACAAGTGAGACAAAGGTCCCAAAACAGGGACAATCTGTAAAGATAGCTCTTAGAAACATAGACATTTGATGGAATAACAGTTTGCACATTGGAATTAATGTCCGGAGTATGAAGTCTTAAACCCATCTGTCTGTCAGCACGTTCCAACTGCAGTCTTTAATGCTGAGCTACTGCTGTGCCAGAACACAACAGCATATTACAGAGGTCCATGCCATACCACTCAACTGTCCAGAAATTTACAGAATGACTAGAGTTACCACCTGTCCCACTTTGCGAGTAACAGTCCCTCTGTAGGCAATTGTGTCCTGTGAAAAAAATCAAGACATAGCAAATGTCCTGAGATTTTAGGACAAAGTTATTTCCTAAGTTTCTTGAATAGTTGCATAAAACTGTTATTTTATATATGAAACTTCCATATGTTATGTGATGTAGCATAAGCAATTCAAATGTTACTAGAATAAGCTATTATTTGTACAAAAAAGATTAGGTTCTGTACTATGCACGGCTGTATTGTCCTGGAAAATCTGACATTTCTACAGAACATGTCCCACTTTGGGCATTTGAAAAGGTGGCAACCCTAAGAATGACCAGAGGTTTGCCCCATATTGTTGTTGTGTGCCTCCAACAATCTGCACCAGTGTAGTAAATAGCTGAGGATTGACGTCACTAAATAATGAGAACTATCCTGAGTTTAAGACTCCACATCCTTCAGAAAAGTCATGCTAATGCAAAACCTATCAACGTTCTAAGCTTGTAAGAGCAATCGTTAAAATGTGTCCCTAATTGTCCCCCTATCATGTAGGTTTTGTGCAGTTCTGGTGCTCTAAGAGGTTGAGAGGTATGGTCCATACATATTTGCAGTAACAACCCTTCACACTTGTGTAATGTACAACTGCATACCTGTAGTCACTTCATGTCCAAAATAATAATCCCCGTATGACTGTATGCAGGTAATAGTCAAATGTGAATGGGAACACCCTTCACCGTGGAGTATGGACTGTAACAACCCCATCCATAATATGTATTGCCAACAGAATAAGCTGCTGACAGGTGCCCAAACACCTGTGTCTATAAACATAGGTAAAACTTCATAACAGGGAGAACCTCCCTGTCCATATGCTTCGTCTGACATTTGAACTCAGCCAGGGAAGTTCCGTTCATCAGGTGGACAAGCCTAAGCCCAGATCACTACATGAACACCCTGACAATCAAAGACCTGTATGTGCCTGGACTATATGCCTTGGTGTTCTGCATATCCTCGGAGTGATTAACAATGCAGCTGGAGTCCACAGCAGTAGGCAATAGGGAATGTGTAATATGTAGTACCACTTTTTTCCAGCAGGAGAATGGATGCCTGTGTTTTAGGTGAAGCGGTGAGGTGTATGTTGATGTAGCTAAGTACTATGGGTATGCATATCAATGTGGGAAAACACCAATAGAATAGTGGTTCCGGCATCTGGCCAACGTGAATGCAGTCCCGGTTGACTTACGACCACTGCACATATAACTTGAAAGTATAATGAATGCGTTTGTGTTGTACACACATTTAAATATGTAAAGGTGAACGTGTGTTTCGCAGCAGTCCATAAACGGGAATACAGATATGTAACTGTTATGGTCAGAATTATGAAAGTTCACATAAGCACAATTATCTATGAAACATATGTAACCCACAGTAAGGATATGCAAGTGCACCTGCACGTGTGTAATCCGCTCACAGCATAGAAAATGAATGCTGTTTTCCCCATGTTCTATGTACATGGCTCATACCTGTTAACCCCATAAAGTACGAAACCGGACAAAGCCATGACAACAACTGGTACAAATAGGGACAATCCCCAGATATTGCCCTAACAAACATAGAAAGTGGATAGAATAACAGGTGTGTCACTAGCATGGATTCTCTGAAGGGTATGAAGTCGTAACCTGAAATGTTTGTCATTATTTACCAACGTCAGTCTTTAATGATATGCCACTAACTTGCCAGATAGACACAAGGTTATGAAAAATGGACCAAAGATAAGAGGCAAACAGATGTACATGCAGCGGAAATCTGTACAGTTGAAAGGTATGATATGGATATATATATAAATATATATATATCTATATATATCTATATATATCTATATATATATATATATATATATATATATATATATATATATATACATATATCCACAGACATAAACCAAAGCAAATTATGACATGAGGAATGTACAGACATATGTATATATGTCCATATATATATCTATATACACACGATACATGAATAGATATATACACAACAAACATATGTGTCCCTGTACATATAACACATGTACATAAATAGGTTATGGTATAGCTATTATGGATAGGCAGACAGACATGCATTAAAGGAGAATACACCACTGCTTTCCAAACCATTGCCCGGAAAGTACCAGTGTGACAGAGCCTGCAAGTTCTACACGTTAAACATGAATATAGGTGTCCTTTGCAGGACCCCAAAAATTGATCCCGTATGAAGGGCGAACCATCATTGATGCAAAAGATGTCACACGTGCAACTACAATATAGCTGTACATGCAACAGTAGCAGGTGCAAGGGTAATAACACATAGGTCGATAGAATGTATTACTTGCAACCTGATATCCGCAGAGTGGGGAGTGCTCAGAAGTGTCCTCACACTTTATTATCGCTCACATTAAACATGTCTAATGGGAACTGTGGAGGAGTGTCAGGTATGGGAATCATGGGTATGCAGACATGGGCCTAGGTGTTGGTTGGCACAGATCTATTAGGTACGCACCATGGGAGTGATCAATATACCTATGTGGGTATAGCACACGCCTATATTCTCCAAAAAGGTGCAACCCATCTACTGGATATTGTGTAAACCATTGGGGGAAGACGTAGGGACCTATATCAGTGTCATGTAGGTGATTATCATGGATGGACATGCGTACGACCAAGATGGTAACCATACCTGCCAAAATGTCAGAATAAGACAGCTGGACTAAGGCATAGTACATGAAATACAAATAGAGACTATATTAAATATACCCCAGACAAAGTCAGAATGTTGATAGAATAATTGCGTAGTCAGGAATACGAATGTTATGAGAGTTAGTAATCATGAAATAGAAATGTCAGTCATTATTACCTAACGCACAGTCCATCATGCCTTGCCAGCAATCTACCAGAAAGGCACATTATTATGACAAATGTAACAGAGTCATAGGTCAAACCTCGAGGCGTTTACCCATAATGTGTACAGGTGAGAGGTATGAAGGTAACCCGTCCTAAATAAATGTACAGAACTAGTGATACTAGGTGGACAGGTGAGAAGAAAGACATCAGGACAAATGACAAAACATGTACAAGTCAAAAGCATGTATTTCCACAAATGTGAATGACAATGCATGCCCTGTGAAAGTCAATGTGGAAGGTTAATAGACTCAAAAGACATATGTCACTCAGGGTGTCATGCAGTGTCACCGATACAGTGTCCAGTCCCCCATACTCGTACGTGAGCTCTACCACTGACAGAAATCGCAAATACCGGCGTACACATAAGGTACATGATAGAATAATTAGGTGCCATATATTGTGTGTATTGGTGTAAGAAAATTGATATCCTGTATCAGAAACATACCTCGCAACTGTACAGAGTCTCGCAGAATGTGCAGATGTATGCCTCACATGTTTGGTGTGTTCCTCTTACAATCTGTACCTGTCTGCCAAATACCTGAAAACTGATGTCATTAAATAATGACAAACATTTGAGTTTAAGACCCCAAATCCCTCAGAAAAGTTATACTAATGCAAAACCTATTATACTGTCAACTATCTACGTTTGTAAGAGCAATATTTAAAATCTTCCCCTATTTGTCTCCCCATCATGTTAGGCTTTGTACAGATGTTTTGCTCTAGGAGGTTGAGAGGTATGATCAGAAACAGATATATGTCTGAGGAAACAGCATTATCAACCGTAAGATAACTCAGAAGGTATGAAAAGTGCTGCAGTAGGAAGTTCAGTATTGGCCGCAAGTATGTGCTGACATGTCATATGACACAGCAGTCTACATGAAATATCTATAGGGCATCACCTTTACCAGTGATGATAGTGGGACATACCCACAGCCATGCATACACCACAAATAGACATAGCACACAGCAAAGCCTAGGCCATGATACATGAAGCCTCCGGCGTGTATGGATTGAGTGAGAGTACAACAAGGAAAGATGACTGCCAGGCTATTCAGCAAACACCTGTAGGGGCGTGCAAGACCGCCCATAACATGAACATTGCACGGACAATGTTGGGATTTGCAACATACCCCATTTGTATGTGAAAGCTATGCAAATGATGTAATTACGCGATACATGAAACAGCAAGCTGTCCGTGCAAGAGCAGAGTTATGTGCAGAAATGTACCCAGATGTTAGGTGAATAACATTCTGCACATTGCTAAATGGCGCAATGACAGCTGCAAATACAGCATGAATACATTTGAAGAAGCATGCCAATGTCCAAGTCCAAGGCCAGTGGCAGCTTTGTCCATCGGATATCAATAAAACAGTAGTTGTCCTCCCCCGATCTCTGGTGTGGAAGCGTAGTGCAGCACCACAAGAACGCGCTGCGCTTCAAAACAAGTCATATATGTATAATATACATACAAAATGTAGGTTTAGTGAGATGTTAGTATGCCATGCAGATGAATGGCAAGCTGGAGACAACATGGCTACTGCGTACTGGTTCTTATGTGTGGAAGCACTCTGTCAGAGATGTAATGAAGCATTTGTAGGCAATGTGATGCAAGTGAGGCTGAGGATAGTGAATCACAACATGTCATGCCATATGGGCCAAGCCTCTAGAGTGTAGTGTAGGTTAAGGGGACTATTAGAGTAGAAGATAGGTGACAACATGAGTGTGTATGTATAAAACACTGTAACCTCACCGGAGCAGTGTCACATGTTTGCTGTCAGTACTCAGTGGAAGAGGCATGTTATGAGCTATCCTAGGGAACGTCAGGAGACTGACGGTGTACGCCATGGATACCACCGATGTGACCTGCAAACCTGCCCACAGTGTGTCTGTGCCCGTGCATGCCAGTAAGCCTGAGTAAGCATGTGTGCATGCGTGCTAGCCCGTGTGCGTGTGTGGAGTGTGGAAGAACGAGTAAGCTAGTGTACGAATGGTGAAGCCCGTGTAATGTCGTGTATGCGTTTGTAAGCATGTATACATTTGTACTACACACATCACACACGTACTGCACACTCGGAGACACATGCTGCCAATACTACACACATCAGTGAAATGGCACATGGATGAAGAATACATCATCAGAATTAACAGTGCTGTAAACTATGCTACAGTGATGGTCATAGCTGCAATGCATCATGCCTGCTGATATACACCTGGAAGTGACACACTGTGTGTTCACAGCATGCTAACATCAATGCAGTGGAATAAAGCCACCGTGTGCATCAGCACCAGGTTAGTCTGATCCTGCATCAATGTTACACATCACAGGTGGTGGCACAGGTGACATCATATGCACAGGGTGTGGTGTTACATTTCCAGAGCTGTCATTGAGCCATCCAATGTACATGTAGGTGTGTGTGTGTGTGAGGGACAACGTTATTGCATGGCCCAATGGTGATGCAATGGGTTTGTGTATGTGAAAGCCATAGCTGTTTGTGGTAAGTGTGTGTGTCTGCATATACACAGGTACAGCATGGGTCAGCCATATACAGGAGGTTGTGGAACAGTCACAGACCGTACCTGCCAGGCTGTAGAGATCCCCATTACTGGCCATGGACACCCCTCCATGCATCCAACACAACCCAGTTCTGCACCTGTAAATGTATACACATACAGTCCTGGGATCTGTACCACAACCTGTGGAAAAATGTGAGTCTGTAATGTTAACCTGAGGTGCATAGAATTGTCTGTTACTACATATAGATATGAGCCATACTCACACTCCAATGTAATAACCACTGCTGACTGTTGCCGAGATGTGCATACGGCCATTCAAAGGTGCTGTACTAACATTGTTTCCAATGCCCATGTAATACCCAGCAACACAATAATCGGTCACTACACAAATATAACCCACCATCACTACAGCACACAGTATGTGCACTATCACAGAGCCATAGCAGATGTACATACATCCAAGGTGCTCATGTACAGATAATGCAGCACATTCAAGAGTGATAATCCTAACATACATATCTATATACAATATATATATATATATATATATATATATATATATATATATATATATATGTAGATAGATACATACACACACACACACACACACACACACACACACACACACACACAAAACACACGTGGCAGGGTTGGGAGCAGAACACAAATGGAACCACTGTACCACATGACAGCATTACGCAGTTACAGAATGCGCTTCCGTGATTAGTTGATCACAGGATTCACACAGGCATATGTCTAGCCTGCAGACAGCAGCATCAAAGGCAAAGATGCCGCACGGATGTTATGGAGAGTGAATACTGTAAAAGCAATGTACTGTTGCCATGCAGCTGGAAACACACACACACACACACACACACACACACACACACACACACACACACACACACACACACACACACACTTGGCAGGACTGGGAGTTGAACATACATCATCCGCAAAGGCGTCGGTAGGAAATTTCTGTGGTGTGAGGCATCTAAAAGCAAGACTGAGTCCCCAGGTAGATGGGAGCATGCACGCAAATGCACACACACACACACACACACACACACACACACACACACACACACACACACACACTTGGCAGGGTTGGGAGTCGAACATACACCTAACTACCCTATCACACTACAGCATGATGCATTTACAGAACGTGCTACCAAGATTACTAAACACAGCCGTCCCAGAGGCATACTTCTAGGTGTGTGTCATCATCCGCACTGACAAGGATGCTGACAGGGATTGTATAGAGAGTGATCAGTCTGAAAGCATACAGATATATTACTGTCCCATGGTAGACAAACATACGGCAGTGGTGTGATCGGGCAATGTAAGATTTACGGAGCACCACAACAACATGACATAGACACGGGATGCACCACAGACACTACACCCTTCAAGATAGTCGACCAGTGTGTACACAGTAGGCATCCATCGTGATGTTGAAAATGGACATCTGTTGCCTGGATGGCCACCATGGCTATACAGGATGTCAACGGCCATGCCCATGCACAGGGGGACATCACCGACACAAGGTGTCACGCAAGGGCTCAGTTTGGACTGTCATGTGTGTCCATCTACACAACAGCGTACTGGGCATGCTCACACACTTAGCAGTTGCAAAGGGCCATCTTGCATGCAGATGGAGTCCAAACGTGGAAGGGCACAGTAAGGTATAACAGTCCCCATGCACAGGGCGGGCTGTCCTGCATGCAGACGGAGTCTAAACATGGAAGGGCACAGTAGGGTATGACTGTCCCCACGCACAGAGCAGTCACACACATGCAGTGACCAGTACACACTAAGCTGCCATCACAGCTGTCACAGGTGCAGATCACAGACGTACACACTGCAGTCTACACTGTAGCCCTTGAGACATCACCATGTTGTTGCAGCAATTCACAGCCATACATTACCACAACATCGTGTGACACATGACCAGTGGACTGTACAGAGGTCTACAGCAACTGTGCAGAGTACACATGTACTGACAGGGTTCCAACAGGTGTTATGCATTTCAATTATACCACTATACATGACCAGGTCAGCTCAAGACATGCCAGGGGCCCCGGGTCTTACACAGCTGTGACAGATGAGTGTTGCTGTACACCAACGAACACACATGTTTGGATATGTCAAACATGTGATTGTAGTGGATGTGTGCATGGACCACACACACAACACATATGTACATAGCTAAGCCTTTGCTGTCCGCCGTGCAGAACAGTGGCCTAAGCAATCATATGCACGCAAATGGAAAGTGGGTCCATGTCTGTTGAATGCTCACAGTACAGGAGGTAGCAATGTTGATGGTGGACACATTCCCCTGTAGTAGTCACCCATGACACCCGTGATATCATAGCATAGTCCATGTGTTATGTATGTCAACACACATGTCCACCAATAGCAATGCATACAAACATGGCTACAGGAGACACATGTAGGACTAACGCACATGTACAATCTGTACTGTGCATGCAGCAACCATGCATGTGCAGTGGCTGATGTCCGTAACACAGCTGTGCCTAACCACAACATGCAGTCGCAATGCAGCCCCATCATTGACACCTGTTTATGGTGACATACAGACAGTATGGTTGGTTGTACATCACGTATGGAGGGATGTGTGTACATAAAGTGGTGATCCACCTATCCACCTGTGTAAATGTATGTGTGCCAGGGATGGTTCACAGGTGTGTCACACGCCATCCTACCATGCCATGTGCAAACAGTATGCTATGTCACTTTTACTTGACGGTGATGACATAACACATACACAGCGGTCAGGTGTTACCAACTGTATGTCACATGACACCTGTATCACTGACATCCTCCCATGTGCATATAACCACACAATTGCCAGACATAGCATTGGTACACATACTGCGGACATTACCACTGCATGTCTATCAAACGGCTCATCATATGGCAGGTGTATCATTCCCAGCACTGCTATGTGTGTCTGCTTGTGTGACCACACATGCCACATATGGTGGGGACTACGTCCCAGTTGTAACACCTCCCTGTTGTAGAGATCAGTACATACTGCAGTGTGGAAAGCATGATGTCGGCAGGTGTGGTGCATCACACACATCGGCTATCTGTACACACATATCTGGTCACCACAGTGTGTGTGTGTATGTACGTATGTATGGCTGTCTGGTGCTTGGTGTGAGGGTGTATGCTACCATACTGTGGAAACAGGATCACTAACCCCTCATGGTGATGCAGTCTACTACCCTGTTGATGCCATCGGTCCCAGCCATACTGGCTACCTGTGCATGTCCCTTCTCTGTGCCACGTTGTGTGGGTGCAAACTACTGCGAGGGTGATGACCACATAGGCAAGGGTCCACACCTCAACACTATAGGGTGTGCATTATAGTGCTGTAGACCCCTTGAATGTGGCCATGTTCCTGTACTGTGACAGGGTATTACCGCTACACAGTGTGGCCTCATGCTATGAGGTGGCCTCTAACGTCATCATTGGCCAGACCTCTGTGTACAACCCCTGCACCATGTCAACATACCTGTAATGTTTCCCGGTATGTATGTCACATCTCTGTCCGCTGTAGCCTGTTCAACTGACCACATGCTTCAGGTGCAGTATATGTGCGGACATCTGTGTCATGTTCGGACATCTATGTCATGTTCGACTTTCCAACAGTCAGGTTGAGGGTACGTTTAGCATGCTGATATTGCCATACGTGCCTGTGAGTACTCCACAGTTACACATGGGGGACTGCAAACACTGCTACCTGTAGGCACTTTCCAGTACACCATAGGAGGGAACCAGGGCATCATTACCAACATGCTGTTACTGTTGTAACCAAGACACATACTGTGAACATATCCCAATGCATGCTGCACCTGGACTGCCTGGTATGACTGGTGCATGTTGACAATACACCACTGATGTCACAAACACATCTCTCAGTATTCACACACATCCAATGCAACATACACATCCCTCAATATGCATACACAAATAATGATAGTTACACCTCTCACATCTCAGTAGTCACACACGACCAATGCAACATACACATCCCTCAATATGCATACACAAGTAATGTTAGATACACCTCTCACTATTCTGTTCACCCTGTGCATCAGACCATATGAGCATATCCCTGCACCGATGGTGTGGATGACAGGGATGCGGCACAGGCTTCATCATATGCACAGGGTGATACTATTTGTCAGGGGCATAGGCTGCACCAATGGATGACATCATGTGTGCAGGTAAGGGCTGGAGATTTGAATGGACATGTCTGTTCCATATGCATGTGGGTGTTGTGGAGCCTTACAGTTGTGTTTGCTGTGTGCGTGTATGTGTGCACACAGTTTTGTCATTTGCAAGGCTTACACAAGGGTATTATGGACAGCTTCAGATTGTACAGACCAGGTTGTACAGCTCACTGTGACCAGACAAGGCCACGTGTCCTGTGCTTGCCAGGGGTAGCACGGGCACTACCAGGCAGAGGTACAGAATGGCTACTGTCTGATGATACATGGCCACTGGAACTGTGTCCCCAATGGGAATGTCCAGGGCCACGTCCACATGGCCTGCTGTGACCAGGTGTGGGCAGCGCAGCACCAGCTGCACTGCTACTGCTACTGGCACTATGGGAGCAGCCATGTGAGGTGGCACTCTTACATTGACCTGCACTAGGTGGTGTAGCTGGCCTACGTCCATGTGTCCTACACCTCACCCCTACCAGATGTTCTAGCACAGACAGCTCACGCTCGTGGATTGCCATGCCACGGTCGAGGATTCTGACCATGTCACCCAATCACCTGTCCAGAACATCAGCAAGCTGCTGTTGAGCACCTGCCAATGCCTGGATGTTGTTGTTTAGGGTACTGATAGCAGCCCTCTGCAGCCTCTGCCCTTCTCTGTTCTGCCATTCAGCACGTGTCTATGCCGCCATTACAGTCTGGAACATGCGTCTGGTGATCCCAGCTGCTGCGCTATGTCCTGCAGGTGCATGTCTGCCAGAGGTCCTCCTATGAGCAGCACCAGCCACATGCCTGTGTGGCACATCTGCAGTCAGTATACTGCCACCATGGTGTGGAGACACACCTTCTGTAGCCACCACACGTTCCTGTTCAACGCTAACAGACGCTGACTGTCCTTCCTCTATGGCCACTGTAGATGCGGTATGCGTTGGCAGCTGAACTGTGTGCGAGGAAGAGGGGGACATAGCTGGGATGGCAACCATTGGCACAGATTCCACGCCTGACATCCCTGCCTGTACCTCGTGCATATGTTTATCACTGCTGGCATCTTTGGGGACACTATCAGATGGACCGCAGAAGGGTAATGCACCTACATCATCTGTGAATGCAAAGAAAGATTCTAAATTACAATAGACACACACACACTGACACACACACACACACACACACACACACACACACACACACACACACACACACACACACACACTGACACACCATGCATGTGAGATGACAGATGGCATTGAGCATGCTTGTGATACAGCTGACAGCATGCAGCTCAGACATCAAAAGTGTTTGTAAGCATACCCCCTGGAATGCATACTACAGCAGGCAGGTGTCATATCATTATCCATGCAATTCACACGATCATGGTAGTATGCATGCATCCCCATGATACACCATGTGGACCAGAACAGGATAACAGTACACATGGCTGACATGACCTTGACATGTAATCTGCTGACGTGTGCATTAACATGCATGCATGCCTGACACAATAGTGTCCTGACACATGTACAGCATCGTACTGGGTATCACATTGCGGTGTTGTCCATATGCCCTACAGATAGAATGCATGTCGAGCAAATGTGCATGGGCATGGTAGGGGACTGAGCCATCTACATTGCTGTACAGTGTGATGTACAGACACTGTGCCATTGCATGGCATCATGAGGCATCTATATTGCTAAACAGAGCATGCTATGTACTCATTGCATATCCAGAACTGCATGCATACCCATGACACACCTGTGGATTGTGACCTATGATGCTGAGGTGTATACACACCCAACCATGGTGTGTCATGTGACAGGTCACTGGAGGACATACAGATGACACCCCTGCACAATGACTACAGAGTGTTAGCTGCCTGGCAACCATGTCCACACATAGCAGACCTGTCACATCACCATTTCACACATGACATTGATGTACCACGCACACAAGGTGCACAGCTAACAGCGATGTCCTATGGCAGGAGGGGGAAAGTACAGTTTCTGTGGCCTGGTGTCACTGTCAGTGTAATCTGTGAAGGTGACTACCATCATGCTATGACACAGACATCATGTTCAACACATCTTATGAGGTACGTCACTGACACCTCCACTAGCTGTGCACAGGCATTTAGGATGTGCAGCGTACCACATCACCTGTACAATCGGTCTAGTATGGCTGTAATTGGACCATGTGTGGACAAAGTGGGACATGGTCTATCCACATCCCATCTTCTGTGTGGCTACGTGTCTCTGGCCATCACCCATGGCCATGTGTGCACATGTGTTGGTCATGTATGTTATGGCCGTCTATCACACATGTCTGTGTTTTCCCATATGACATACACCCATAGATGTTGGATATGTCACCATCCACAGGGGTATGCAGACAACAGGTGTATGTGTGGTATGTGGGGTATGGGTTATGGGAAATTGTGACAATATTACAACCAAAACGCTACATGTCTCAGACATGTCGGATGGAACATCACAATGTGTAAAACCATTGCAGGGGCATATAACACAATGGTGACGCCTGCGGTCTGCCCATATCACTGCTCACTGTGCGGTACTGGTTTGTGTATTACACATTTTGTTCCACTGTATAGTACATATGCTTCCATTGTAGAACACCTCCACCGTTGTATGCACAGCTGGACACACATGTAGCAATAACAAATACTGTAGTTTCATGTCTGTATATCATTTCAGTTGTATATATTGCACATGGGTGGCCTGTGTGGATGATGGGTGATGCGACCTGTATATCCATGTATTAACTGGCCACATGGCAAATAGATCTTTGACATGCCTGATACCGATGACAGTCTCACCTGCAACGGACTCTTGTCTGTGCGGCACGCCAGAGGTACCTGTATAGGGTGACACAGCAGTATGAACATTATCCATGACTGTATGACAGCCACAGGGTGCACAGTGCAGGTTAACACATTCGCCTGTGTAATAGCATATAGTCAGCACATGTATGCATACCATACCTCTCAACCTCTTAGAACAATAAATGTGGACAAAGCCTACTATGATGGGGGACATATAGGGACAACTGTGACATATTGCTATTGTGACATATTACTAACTTAGAAATTTGCTAGACTAATAGGTTTGCATGCACATGGGTTTGACACAGAATGTGCAGTCAAAAACACAAATGTATGTCATCATTTAATGACTCCATTCCTCAGCTATTTGCCAGAAAGGGACAGATATTAAGGAGAATACACCGACAATATGAGGCAGACATCTGGACATCCTGCAAATACCTGTACAGTTCAGAGGTATGGTGCATACACAGGGTAGCATAAAGCATGTGTGTCCACATACCTTGCATATGTTGTTACATTGTATGATGTACACTGACACATGCACGTACATGGGATATACTGGCCATATGTTCAGTACTGACTTACCAGGCAACTCCAGGCTCATTGGTTGGGAGACACCCACCTCCACGATGGCAGCTAGTGTTTGTGGGGGCTGTTCCGAGGTTGTTCCCAGACTGGCCAGTAGCTCCTCTGTGTGTGTGAGTGGAGGCTGGGTTGGTGGCCCACCACCCGTTCCACCTTGTTCCCTGGCAATTGCAGTGGCACGCTGCTTTGCATGATGTATTAGGTCCATGCAATGTCTGTGCACCTGCTAGTAGGTGCGGTTGTGGCTGCCCACTTCATTGACCCTCAAGCGAAGATCCTGCCACAGGTCATCCCGCTGCTGTGCATGCTGTGGCACATGGCTAAATAACACCTTGTAGTTCTCATGGAGGTACAGGATTACGACATCATCCTCCTGTTGGCTGTATGCTGGTAGGCGTGTATGCGGCATTATCTATAAGACATGATGAAGGTGACAGGTCATATTTACAGACATGTACAGTGATACTGCTGCACATACATTTCTAGTACATTCGCACAGTTATCTTTGCAAATCAACATGACACTAACACGACTGGCATGTATGTCTCACACACATGTAACACCCAGTATGCATTGGATATCATCCCCATATATGTGTGTCACCTCATTAGTGTTGCTACTGCATGTGACGTCAGTCTCCATGTGGACATGTCTGTTTGCCTGCACTGGTGTTCTTACCTATCTACTCATGCCTGATGTATCCATGGTAATGCTGTTGACCTTGATGCTGTAGATATGTCACATATCAACACAGACACAGCCTTACTGGACTTGGGCAGTGCCAATGCACCAAGTACGCATGGAAACCTGTACATGCATCTGTTTTGCCATAGACATCTACACTGCACTGTACAGCTGTTCAACATCCTGCCACGGATCGCCTGTGTTGCACATGTGATAGACATGGGACAATGGCTAGTTGGACGTCATTCGCAGGTAAGGTTATCAGCTATAGCATGTACGGGCTGGGTTTCCTAGCTTTATCCGACACCCATTACGCCACCGCAAGGGGCATCAGTGACACATTACTGATCCAGATAGATGATACTACATCTACCATATGGCCATCACACCATGTATGACAGGAAAAATATGTGCAGCTATGTGGACAGGGCTGCATGGTATGGCGGGAGTATGTCACAGGTATGGCACAGGGATCTGTCCAGCATGTGGCCATCCTAGTCGTAGGACGGTGGTTGTCCATGATGTATGTCTTTCAGATCAGGCTATGGACATGTAGCATGTCTAACAGCATAGTGTGGCATATGTCTGTATGCAAGGTGGAGACCATGTTACATACTGGAGGTGAGTATTGTGGAGGCTGGTATCAGCCATCCACACATGGGCCCTACCCCTGGAGGGTGATGTGTATTCCAATATTGGTCACACGGGTGCTGTGTATGCCTGTCCAATGATCTCTGTGCTCATGGATACCACCCTGTCATGTCATGGGTACCTTGGATGACTACCTAAAGGGCCAGGGAGATGTCTCCAGCTCAGGGAGGTGTACTACACTACACCATCCCTAACACAGTGTCCATACTGTTGACCACAGCCTAGGTGTTTCTTAATGGGTACGGGGGTATTCCCCTAGTGATGTCATTGCTGATATCATCCACCAGAATGTGCACATATGTCACACACATCACACACAGCCCATTCTGTATGTTGTTCGCAACACTGTGACAACTATTGCCCATAGGTCATGGCCATTCACATCCTCACATACACAGATGGCTGACATTTGTCTGTGGGGTATGGGCTACAATGCAGGTGGGGTACAAAACATTAACCATGGTTTACTGTAGCTGACCCCGTGTGATATGCACATGTCACTGTAGCACCTTTAGTAGTTGTGAGTCTGTCAACAGGCAACTAGTAGAACACTCCTGTGACATACAAAGGCATCTGTAGCCGAACATCCGTACTGTCTTGTACATCTGTACTGCTAACATCTACATTGATAATGGTTCATAGATTTGCAGACCATACCCGGCAGTGTTCTGATGCGGTGCCACCAGTCATGACTGTTGTCAACACTTGTGGGTTGATATTACACAACACCCTATCTGTAATGTATGGGCATGCTCGGCACTTGTTCAGAGCTTCTTGACACGTTATGAGCTACTGCTTAGTTTAGCACCCATTTCACACCAGTCCTCACAGGTACACTGTCTGTCCATACATTTCCAGCTTGATAACTGTACAACAGCTGTCGTACACACATCACTCACATACCTAGTGAGACATGGTGGTTTATACGGTGTGTCCACCTGGCACGTACCACTTATATACAGGCATGTCCAACTGGCATATACCAGTGCTATTGCCTCTCACTATGATGACTATGTTGTACATATGGCAATAGAGCTATTCTCATGTACACAGTCAATGCAGACCTCCCAACATACAACTGTACAGCCTGTGGGGGATGCACATATGCAGCCCTGCTGGGGGTTATACTGTTACCAACCCTGACTGCACCTGACAGTCATGTGGGGATGTGCAACATTGGCAACGCACCCCACACATCACATAGTCCCACATGATCCCCACCACAGGCCACACATACGGAGACACCTTGTACAGTACCCCTCCATACTCTGTGTGGGCATCGACAGCCCACATTGCCAAACACAACCACACCAACCTGTAGCCCACAGACACGTGTGCCCATCACATACAGCCAATAGGGTGTCATAACATACACAACACACCTGTCTTAGGTGACAGTCGGCATTCACACTGCTGTTTCATTCAGCAGGCTACACAAGGCGATAGTCACTTACATCCTGCTGTCAAGTAACTGGTTCTGCAACATAACCTATGCACACATGCCACAAGTCAGCAGGTATGATGTGACTCATCTTCCATGTTTGTGTGATTGAAGTTGTCTTTCAGGGCACAGACTACGTGTGCAGGGACATGCAATAGCCCACCAGTGTTGTAGCCCTGATGGTGTGGTCCAAGCCCTGGGAAGCATTTTTCGGTCATCCGGACCTGTTACCACTGTACTACGAATGACTGTGTCACTCCCAACAGTTGTCCATGCTTCTGCTGTCATTCCACAGGCATCTAGTATACGTCCACTTTGACAGACCCGGCCAAACAACATGATGCTGTGGCACAGTAGACCTGCACCTGTCAGCCCTGGGAGTACGGATCACATGTTGGACTCTTGCTGCTTTTATACTGCCTGTCTTGCACAGTGTCCAATAACAGTCACCACCAGAACTGGAACTGGCTAGCGAAGCATGTGGTCATGTCACACAATACTTGACATCATCCTCCGTGATGCATGCAGGCAAGGCACACCTGATACTGCACCACTTCAATATCTCTGCAGTGACTGGGACCTGCCTCTTGGTTCTGCAGAGCACACCTGCAATGACTGATTATAGACAGACCGTACCTCTCAGGCACGTACCTGGACTGGCACACCCACAGCTGAGGTGTCCCCATATTCCACTATGTTGTACACATCCCGGCTGGTTACTTAGCACAATGCATCACAGGTGCTCCACGTGCATATAACTGTGTCCGGAACTACTGCTGCTACTAATGTAAGACTGACAGTAACCCACACTTAACTGTGATAGCCGCACATGTACTGACACATTAGGTGTACACTGTGCATGAGTCATAACCTCCGCTAAGCTGGTTCAACCCATACAACACTTCCAAGATCAACAGTATCCTTGACATGGACACTACCAACATGTGACTGCTGTTCCACACCTGGGGTTATCCCCTCATTGGTGGAATCTGAACATCTGCTACTCACCCTTGTTAGCCACATACTGGCACCACACACTTCATGGCATACACAGTAGATGAGTACTACAACACCAACTACAGATGTCGTATGACAGCGGTAGTTGTTGTCGTGACACACGTGCAGGTGGACAATGCACATGCAAATTCTGAGACATACCCCAGTGCACTTCAATAGCACGTACATGACAATATGGTTCATGCTATTCCACACAGAGTCATGATGGTACACACCAGATTATAGACGACACTCTGGGGGTGCGGTCCCACGGACATACTTTACAACAACAGGTGGGGGCTGTTACACACTGGTGTACATTCCCATGGATGGGATGACTCACTGGTCAGCCTTGGTAGGGCCACAGGATCCCTCATCACATACTCCATAGCTAGCTACGTACACATTACTGCGACACATTCCGAGATGTACCACAAGGCATTATGCTGGTATGTCAGTAGTCGTATGCAATACCCACATCAGCTCACACATACAACTATCACTCTGGAGCATGATAGTAACAGGTGATGTTGGCAACATGCTGTCTGATGGCTTCAATGCTAACATTACACCCTCTCACTCCCTGCAGGGCCACATTCCTTGCAGGAACATTGCGGTGTACCTGCAGTCACACCTACACAGTACTGACCTGCACTCTATATGTCCTAGGACACAGGCCCCCTGTCACCCTACAATATCCCAGGCTGTGATGTCCACAGACCTCTGAACAGCATGTCTCCCCACTGGGACACCGTATTCAGTAATAGCCTTGTACCACACATTGTGGCCCCTGACTGGCACACAGCGACAGTAACACTCCACACAGGTGGCACCACACTGCACGACTGGGACTATTGCCCTACACACCTCACTGGACTGTTATGCACGGCTATAGGGCACATCATCATGGACATCATTCGTTGAGACTTTGTTGTGCTCCAGTCCTTTGATGCCAGCTGGGTTGGTCTTGTTGGGGCCACAGCATGCCTCCTACACCTGTTGAACACCTTTCCTACAGTTGCCAGAGTAGTTGATGATGACACGGGTGTCCACACAGCCTGCATTGTCCTTTCGCTGCCATTCAGCACCGTTATCCATTTTGGTATTGACTACATAAACATCCAATTGCACATCACAACATATGTCTCCGGATGTTATGCAATGTGGCTAATGGACAGGACACACCCACTGAGGGTGGCATACCATATCACATACTGCATTCCAGTTACACTTGGCTTACCACAGTCCTCAGTCATGGGGCCCTCATGTTCGGTATATGCTTCCCTGAGGTACAAGCTACCACTGAGGGGACTTCCCTGCCTAGCTTTACAGACCACTGCATACCCAGCTCCGTTATTGCTCCACCAGCTGATACAGACCCCATCCATACGGGTGTCAATGTGATGAATACCGATATGAACATCATGGCCTCTACCTGCATGACACTTGGTATGAACATCACCTTTGCAGTACACCATCCACCCACTGGTTATCACATAGGTGTTAGTCCCCTACATCCGGTTTTTACTGACACGCCTTTCTTACTTGGGGATGACCCGGATGACACGCCGGTAACTCGTAGAGAGTTAAATCAGGTCTTGGCTCTACTAACACAGTTAAACAACAGTATAATGAACTCCAACAGGTCTAATGGTTCCTCGACTTCAGGAATACCTTGCAACCAGCAGCAAGCGAAAGACAAGGAACGAAACAACGTAGGTAGAAGAGGCCCAAGACCAGGACCTTCAAACAGGGAGCCGGTTATGGTGAATCATCCGCTCGTTTCCCCTAACAGCAAAGAACATGCTGACAAAAACGGAACTTTTAGTATGGACAACAATTTCAGCTTTAAAGATTGGACGGAACAACTACCATGTTTCAAAACAGGTACTTTTAATCTGCATCTGGAGCAGTTGGACAATGACTTTGAGACATTTAAAGATAAACTGTATGCTTTTAAAATTCACAGTTAGAGATTAATTATTTGCAGGAATGCATTAAAGTTGAGCGTGTACCTAAGGGGTTACGCTGTTACAGATACCCCAACAGCTTTTCAGGCTCAACTTTGCATTCTAAACTTACAGAGTTGTTTAATAAAACTGGAATTGAAGTTTTAAAATTAATGGTTGATGACTACATGAAAAAGAAGAGGTTCTGTTGAATGAACTAAATGTACTGCATGATAGTATCACTAACGATGATAGATTTTAAGTTACAAAGAAAATATAATGAAGCGTTCAGAGAAGTAGACGAGCACTGTTTTAAAGTTTTAGACAGGAAGGCAAGAAAGTTAGAAACAGATTTAATGGAATACAGAGAGGGGAGGGCATACCCAGCAGGGGGAGCTCATAAACAAAACACCCTTTGAAAATACTGAGACTGTAACTTCTCACAGTAGGAATAATGGCTATAACTATGATGAATTGCCCAGGAGAAGTGAGAGGCTTGCACAAAAAAGTACCAACAGTATGCAGCAGGGTTTTCAACTTCCCAGGGCAGACCGAGGGTGAAATCAAATCAATATCAGCAGAATGTATGGGGCAGGAGACGTTGAGCAATGATCATTCTGTTAATAAAGATGACATAAAGGTATCTAGAGTTGTAAGTGAGCACGGCTTGTGCAGTGTTCACACATTTGACAGTTTCAGTATATACAATTACACAGACATAAATATTACCAAAGACTTTTTTGAATTATTTACTAAAGGATTACAATTTGTACCCAACAAGCCAGCTTTTCTTCCTAAGCTTTTAATTGAGCTTAAGTTGTTTGTAAGAAATTTAAATTTAACTGCTATTTTTAAAAATCAGGCCCCACTTGAAACTACTCTGGGTAGAAGTAGCACTTTTAACCCCCCTGTCCACCCTAAACTAAAAATGTTTGAAGAAATTATAGAAAAAATTTTTAGGGACAATTTAGCCAGAAACAAAAATCACGGCTCTACTAATTTCCCTGAATATTTGCAGAAGGTGGTTAAGAATTTAAAGAAGAATAAAATCAGAGTAATGAAGCCGACAAGGGAGGGTATAGTGCTCATGAAGCAACTTGAATATGAGAATTACATCTTTGCTTTGTTACAAAACACTAACACTTATGAACCAAGCTCTTTGAATGAGCTCAACATAGCAGTGAGTAAAATCAAATACTACATACATGATTTATTACTACAAGGATTTTTGGATGAGAAAACTCACAATTTTTACTTGTACCTAAACCTAAAGCGGCTGTACTCTTTGGTATCCCCAAGGTGCACAAGGGACTTGCTCCTTTAAAATTTCGTCCCATTGTATCAGGAGCAGGCAGTGTAACTGAATCTCTGAGTAAATTCATTGACTTCCACCTGAAAAAATATGTTAAGCAACTGGATTTTGTTTGTAAAGATTCATGGGAGTTCCTTACCAATATAAATCAAGAAATTGACAATTCTAATTTGTTTATGGTAACAATAGATATTGTCGAATTATTTCGAGCATACCGACGAGCAAGGTATGGACTGGTTCGAGAGGCTATTGTTAAGGAATCAGGACTTAGCACCGATCTAGTTAACACAATACTAGAATTTATGAGAATTGTGCTGTATAACAACTTTATAAACTTTAATGAAGAATTCTACAAACAAAAAGTGGGTGGCTATGGGCCCCATGCGCTACTGCATATGCAAATATAGTTTTGCACAAGTGGGAGAAAGAATTCATACACAACACCAGCTGGAAAGATCATATTGTATTTTACAAAAGGTTTTGGACGATATTTGCATCCTATGGTCAGGTACAGAACAACAATTTTAGGATTTATAGAGTACCTGGAGAACACCACCTGTTTTCTCAGATTCACTTACACGTTGAGTAAAGAAAGTTTGAATTACTTGGACATTACATTAACAAAAAGACCTAATCAAAAAGGTTTCACTTCACGGATATACAGGAAAGAAACACACTGTAATGCATATTTGCATTACGATAGTGGTCATCCCTGGCATATTAAAAAGGGCATCATTAAAGGACAGCTAGTAAGAGCGTCCAGAATGTGTAGTACAGACAAACTATTTCAAGATGAGGCAGAATTTTTAAGAAAAGCTTTTCACACTAGGGGTTATCCTTTTGAACTGTTCCAGGTCACACTAGATGAAATTGTTCATAGAAGAGGGAACGATCTTAAACCTCTGTTGGGAACAGGGCCTGTAGTATTTAGCAAGCAACATGACACAAAATGTGACAAGCATAAGAACTTTGTATATACATATTCTCAGGACTCTTTGCTAATTGAAAACACTATCAAGAATTTATGGCCTATGATTGCACTACAAGATGAATTTAATAAGTTATTTCCTGAACATATAACTTTTACTAGGAAAAGGAACATCAATTTGAAGGGAATATTTGAACAAAACATTCAATCAGAAGAGAAACAGCAAGCTCCAGTAACAAAAGAAAAGGCACTTTTCATGCGGTAGATGCAAGCAATGTTCCTATCTTATTAACAAAGAACAGGTTCACATTCCTCACGTAAAAGCACCTTGTATGCAAAGTGCAATTACAATTGTAATTCATCTGGAGTTATATATATAGGATTTTGCCAAAATGCCCATCCTTTTACGTGGGCAAAACTGAGAGGCAGTTAAAACGCAGAATATATGAACACATAAACGACATTAAAACAAGGAAAGAGACAGTGCTTTACAAGCATTCTCTCAGTTGTAAAACATGGCATTAAAGTTTTTGTAGTGGACAATGTAAAACAAGACTTGAGAGGAGGAGACTGGGAAACAATGCTGGGGATCAAAGAATTAACCTGGCAACTAAGGCTTAATGCAACCAAATATCCAGGCATAAATGAAGGGATAAGTTTAGGGGACATTCTTAGGGCTAGAAGAAACAGGATCAATTGAAGTACCCCACATTGTTATGACTTTTAGGGGTAACCGTATTAAAGGTTCTGAATCTGGTCATTGCTGAGTTTCTAAGGTTCAACTATCATCTAAAAGCATTAAATATTAAAAAAGTCATGTTTACAGTATTATTAGTTGTTTAATTGTAACCTAAACCAAGCAGTATATTTTAACATATTTTTTAACAAATTAAATAGGTTAGGGGTTTGTAGTAAGTATTTAATTGACATTTTTTAAAATCTGCATATTGTTCTGAAGCTATGAGAAAGGGAAATGTGTTTGTGGTTACAAAATGTGTGTTTAATGTACCCGAATAGAAAGTATTCCATTTCAACAAAAAAAAAAAAAAAAATTTTTGTAACTTACTTTTTACACAACAAGTTTACATAAAGTATTAAGTTATATTTTTAGGTTTTGAAAGTTCAGTTACATATATATTTATTACTTTTTTTACATGCAAACTACAGAAAAACTTGATAGTAAAGTTGCAGTTTTTATGTTTTGAAAAAAGAATTACAGGTTTTAGGGTATGTATTTTTAAATATTTTGTATCAATCAATTGATGACAATTATGCAATTAATTCAATCACATGAGCAGGGTTGGTTTGGTTTAAATTTTGAATGAAGCAGCAACCTAATACACTTGAAAAAGCCTGTTAAGAACAGTAAAGCTTGTGGTTACTTGGAGTGGTTACTTGGATGGTTTTCTTGTTGTGTGCAATAAAAGAACTTTTTAACCTTTCCTGCTCGTCCATCTGGTGTTTGATAGTTTGGAGCTGTAGTGATCCTATCTACAGTACTGTTTGGTGTCATTAAACGGAGGGTTCTGTGCCTCAGTGCCTAGTGGGATTCGTGGTACTGGTTTGTTTTCGTTGCATTGCTCCCCTACATACATGTTGCATTGTACATGTTTGTAAGATACATGCATGTTGCACACACTCCTGTGATTACCACATTGCCACTGTGGCGTGGATATCCTTCTACGTGTCCACACATGTCTGTACTGGGTGTGTAGCTGCTACATAGGCACCCATTGTACCTCTGAACACCGGACGTATACACACATCCATGGGTACAACACCCCACTTAGGGTGTACCTTACACAGCAGCTTTACATAACTCAACATTAAAACGCCATGATGTTTATTGAGCTACGACTGTTAAAGTATGTGGCTTATGTACAGACACCACGTCTGAACACATTTGCAGACTACATACTCAGGGGTGACATCTGCTGCAAAGACAGGGCCCATGTCTGCAAATATGTTTATGGATATACTCCACATACACGACATACACAATAGCCACTATGAGCATGATGCTCATGGATATGTGCACACACGCGACAGTGTGTGGCATGTGCTTGGGGGTTGCATTCCCAGACCAGACACTCACCTTGCTTTGGGACATGATTCCTATGTACATCACGCATGGACAGTCAGTAGCAGTGTTCATGTGATACCTCGCTTGGTGGATGGTGGACACATGTACACCAGGGATCACTGCAGTGGCTGTACTGTGCAGTGATGCAGGTTACACATGGCTCTTCTGTTTACAGGACACTACCCTAGAGAGGTGCCACTGGTGTGCACGCTGTAGTTGTTGTTACACATAGACTTGACAGACTGCATGGTACCCCACTATGAACCTGTGGAGCTGTTACATGTCCTTTGTGCATGGTTACTGGTATAGCCCTTCCAGTTAGATTGGCTGTCATGCTATTACAATGTCCCATGACTACAGGCCATATGTATACTGTTATTGTACATGCCAATCATGTTCATGTTTGTCTGTCACATCTCTTCTGCTATTCTAGTATGGGAGTAATGTTTGCGTCCTTTGCAAATGCACAGAGTAGATTACATATTATTTATTTCATCATAACTGTTTATACATATATTAATTACATACTACTCACATCACTATATGATACCTTTGTTATGCATCATATGCCTGTTCTCTTGTGTAACATATCTGATGTATCAATCTACTGTACTATACATTACACATGTTTTACATGGTATCCCATAATTCAAAGCATACTTGCACAGAGGGTCCACCTTAGACATGTCATTGACGTTATATGCCCATACACATGCGTACTGTTACAGTATATCTACATATACTATCCCCTGCTATGGCACTTACTTATTGGACATACCCTGCCACTGATGGCGGGTCGTATGACATTGTTCTGTTTAAAGCCATCATGTTGCATCCCTTGTGGTGCCTGTGCTGTTTACCGTGTGGCCCACTGCTGGACGCACATCTTCTACAAGCATTAGTATGATCAGCGAGACATCACTACATAAATACCATTCCCCACTTTATGCATGGCAGACACTTTTAATTACTGCAAACCAGGCTATGCATACACTGACATTACGTAATACAGAACATACTATACATACAGTTAGTGTTCTACATACCTTGATATCGTTCTGGTGTTTCATCTCTATCTCGCTCTTCTGTATCACTCTTTCAACTGTTATACGGTATGAGCATACAGTTTGCATATCTGGCAAGTCATCCTTATATATGTCTATACCTGCAACATGTGGTTTACTGCCACCAATTGGTGGTCCGGTGTGACTAATTACGTGCACTTCAGCTGTGCAGCTACTCCATTTGCCAATTATGTGGCAGCAGTGGGGTATAACTGAATTCTCCACTTGGGCGTTGGCCATTTGCCCTGCCTTCGGGGAGATGGCCTGTATTGTGTTTTGTTGTGTGTAATTGCAACTGCTATGTGTAGAGCCAAGTCTATTTTGGGGTCATGATCCCCGTGGATTGTGTGTGACGGCTTGAGTATGTGGTTCTACCTATGACTGTACCTGTCATCCCACCCGTCTGATAAAGGACTATTGCAAACACCTGTAACATCGCCATTTGTTCCGTTATACGACGGATCCAATTTTGCATGGCACCTTTAAATGTGTCTCTCACAAGGTATGTAAACGGTTCAGCAGATGTAATTGACTAACTAGATGTTTGGGGTGTGGTTATGGTCTGATTTGCTATTGCTGACAGTGTGGGGGATGTAGGCGGGTGTACGTAGCATATACGGTTTTGTGGGGCTTGCATTTCTACGTAGTCCATATATATGTGTGTGGGCCCCTTCCCTAATTACAGTGCTATCACTTAATAGACTTCTGTTACGGGAATTTACTTTGGGCCATTGTTAATAGGTTTCTATATGGTATGCAGGTGCGGTTGATACTTCCATACCTCCAGATGTACGGCGATATGGGGAGGGATATTTGTAAATGACCGCTATCCCGTGTATGTCTGTCCCAGATATGTGCAGTCATTGCAGTGGTGTTGGTGTCAGACCCTCTGTCACATGGCTTGCCACCTTTTTATATGGCCATAGTTGGATACTTGCGGGTCACACAGTGGTGTTTACAGGCTGACATATGGCCATGGTCAGTACACAGGATAGCACATACTTTTATCCTCATTACATACCAATTATTCTTGGTCCTTCACTACTTATCAGTTTGCATGTAACATTGCCGTTTCTTACATACAGGCATGAGTATTTCCAGCAACTATTGCATATTATTTGGAACATACTAATGTCCTAAACTCTCGGACAGTTGCCCTTTGTAATGTTTCATGTCAGGACACACCTGGCCATGGGGGGCTGTCCCTCCCATTGTGGGACAGGTGTTTATCGCATGCCTACGGCTAGCTATACCCGCACCTACCGTAATCATCTACCTCCGAGTTGCCACCTACAGACACACTATGCAGACACACACACTTTAGTCACACGGGAACACACATGGCACCCTCAACACACATATACACAGGCTACATCACTCACAGCCACAGTTGTACACGGTACCTACGTGGACCACACCACTACCAGCGGTGACTACATGTCCTTACTATCGTCATATTTCTCATGGTTCTACTGTTCCAGTACTGTGTTCTTTCTGTCTTTCAGCCTCCTGGTTACACATGTCGGTGTGTGGCACTTTCCATAGTTGGTGGTATCCTGTTTATTTGTACCTCAAAGGTGTTTTGAATGTCGCCGACCTATCTATATATTTGCAGATGTCAGTGACCCCTTGTATATCGACATATATCACACTATCGCCCTTTCTATCTGTATTATATATGTGTAGATATATATTTATATATATATATATATATATATATATATATATATATATATATATATATATATATATATATATATATATATATATATATATATATATATATATATATATATATATATATATATATATATATATATATATATATATATATATATATATATATATATATATATATATATCTCGGACAGGGGTGGTGACAGGCATGCTTCACCTTTCATTGTGTGTTTGTCAGTGTATAATGTGTTTCCTGGACTCCACACATTTGTGTCTGTACCTGTCACATTACACACCTGCCATAGGTTAAGATTACCTCCCATCCCACTTTGCGAGGGACAGTCCCTCTTTGTGCAGTTGTGTCCTGCGAAATATCTGTGAACATAGCAAATGTCCTGCGACTTTGGGACAAACATATTCCCTATAGTTTATGTCATAGTTGCATAACACACTTATTCTGTATCTGACCCACCTACATGTTACAGGACATGGAACACGTACCTGCGACCATTACTAGACTTTTTATCTATGCAAAACACTGATGTTCTGGTTTTCATCCTGGCCGGGTGTGTGTCGTCCTGCAGACATTTGGCATATGTCCCACATTTGTCATTTGAACTGTGGCAACCCTACCGTACGTACATCTTGGCTAGCAATAGTGTTGCGTGATTGTATACATGACTGCCTGTTCCACTTCTGGCAGTGGTCATTTTACCCTTCAGAGCAGGCGCTATTTGTTCAGGGGTGACTAATGCTGGTGTCACCTGTTCTGTACATCATTGACTGTGATCTGCGCAGTGGTCGGTGATGCTTAGCCCTGTTTCGCGCATATCCGTATAGTCGTATTTAAACATCACTTACCAGCTGTGGGCAACGCTTATTCCCGCTAATGTGTGCTACACATATTCTGATAACCTGCATCCGGAATGCATTACCCATGCTGTTGGGATTAAGTTACATCCCTTGTGGGACGTGGGACTGGGAACATGCACAACAGTCACTGCATGTACCACTTGGACATCTGGGGGTTGTACACGAATTATGTCAATTTGTATGTGCAGTACACTACAGCAGTTACTCCACACTACACTCACATGAATAACTCCATTTGTTTACAACCAGATGGGTCCAGTTAATGGTATGTCCATGTGATGTTTACTGGCTGTACTCTGGCACTGGGAATGTATATCACAATTAGCTACACCCGATAATTTGCTACACCTTCATACGACCGTGGATGCAGCATGCCGGGGTGACGAATGCCTGTCATGGGTACATCCCCTGCCTTGACACAACATCCATGATTACATTTTGTGGAGCCCCTCAGTAATGCGGCGGGTAATCCGTGATGACTGTGTGTAGGACAGTGCTTACACACATGTGCTCCCACAATTGCCTCTGCTCCAGTACGCGACAGTTGCTTACTCGATGTTGTGGTTACGGGAGTCACTGTTTACCCGGTTTGGTGTTTTGCCTCTGACAATCGGGCATGTACCTACCGATGTACCTGGGAACCTATACACACAGCACCGACAGATGCTGATAGGTGCATCTACTGTTCAGGTGTTGACATTTCCGTGTTGCAATGGCTGTTGCGTGTACAATGTTTGAGGGCTGCCTATGTAGGATTCCATAGTGGGCCACCTATACATTACAATTTACAGGTAGTCGTGTTTGTGTGCCATCCATGTTACTGTGTGTGCAGGTGGGAGGGGTGTCAGTCCGTGGGAGCCTACACTGTCAAGGTATGCGCTATACGTTTCCTCTTTGCCAAGGCGTAGGCATATTGGACACACCTCCATCTGCCTACTGGGGCTGGCACAGTGTGTCCATGGTCTGGATCCCTCTGTGCCTGTGTTGGCCTTGGCACTTGTGGTGGGCTGTGAGGCCCTCCTCCATTTTGACCCTGCTGCAGCTGTTTCCGCAGGATCATATTATGTAGCATGGCATATACTATGAAGATGTGGGCACACATGCCTGGAGAGTACTGCAAGGCTCCACCAGATGTGTCCAAGCACTGGAACCATGATTTCAGCATCCCGAACACACGCTCTATGATGATTCTGGTTTGTGCGTGCCCCTCATTATGGCATTCTTGCATTGGTGTGTGTGCATTTCTGATGGGGGTCATCATCCATGGCTCCAGTGCATAGCCAGCATCCCCACAAGGTGACCTTGTGGGATGTCCCCCTGACAAATACCTGATACAGCTGTGAGGCATGCCAGATATGGATGTCGTGGTAGCTTCCAGGGCTGCCAGCACACACATCCATGATAATGCCCTGTTCATTGCACATGACCTGGCAGTTGATGGAGTGGAATCCCTTGCGGTTTATGTAATGCCTACCATACTCACCGGGTGGTGACATGATTTGTATGTGCGTGCAGTCTATCGCACCCAGTACCTCTGGGTAGTTTGCCACATGGTGGAAGTGACTCATATTGCTGGCCATCTCCTCCTGAGTTTGGGGGAAGTTTATATGCTCATTGGCATGTGGTAACATGGCATCCAGGAACTGTTGTAGTACCCTGGATGCCGATGCCTGTGAGATCCCCATTATATCTCCAGTTGGCCTTTGAAAGGTACCTGTGGCTAGTATTCACAAGCTTACACATACCTTCGTGTCCACTGGGATGGGTTCCCCTCTGTTGTTTCTGGTTCTCAGGCATGGCCGGCACAGCTCTAATATTTGCTGTAAGATGTCCCTGTCCACCCTGTAATGCTCTACTATCTCCAGATCATGTAGCCCCTGGTAGGTTACCCTTGGTCTGAACACTCTTCTCCTCCTCCGAGGCCTACGGTGGTTGTCGGCATCATCCTCCACAACACCGTTGGTTTGTAACACATGCTGATGAATCACAGCTATGGCAGCTCCCAACATGTACATTTTAAAAGTTCTCCATCTGTTTACAACTATGGTGCAGTGTTTGGGAACACACAGGTGTGTGTTGGGTGCTTTCACATTTTATACTGTTTTGCTGTGAACACAGATGATGTCATAGGGTGTGTATGTACGATCGTGGCTACAGGGTATCTTCTGTGTTTTATTAACGGAACCACTATTGTGCTGCCTTTGGTGTTGCATTACATTTGGATGCCGTGAATTACCTCCTGCCCTTCCATTTAAATTTGTGCACATTACACCTACCATTTGCTGGCATGCATCCAGCTGCCTGCTTTCATTTGTACTTTCCTAGACCTGGCTTAGCTTGCATAATGTGTGCTATTGCCGATCTACTGTGGGTTTGCTTTGCTCTGCTATGACAGTTCTCCTATCTTTGCATTCCAGGTCCTCCCCTCCTTTCTTTGCAATCCTATGCCTCCCCTATCCTGTTTTGCAGGTTTCTGCATGGAGGCTTGTCTACTGCCATCGATTGGCTGCCGTGAGTTGATTGGTGTTAATTGCTCATTAGTACACCAATTACCCTGCTTCGGCATTTCCTTCTTTTCTTCCCCTGACCTTCCTGTTTGTGCTATTGTTCGTGGCGTGTACATCCACTTACCATGTTTCGGGCACGAGTTCATCCCTGTACACATGCGCTTTCGGGCACCATGTGTGCTCTCAGCTAAACGGTTCTATACCCTCCTCCCCACCCCTGTCCTGCAGCTTTGCTTAGCAATGGCCAGGCCAGATTTGCATTGCTCCAATGTGCTTACTGATATGGTGGCACACCCCTCTGCTGATGTCATGTATCACCTTTGATACACTCCTCGGTGTTATAGCGCTGCACCGTCAGGTACATCCTTAATCCGGTGGGACGTTTGCGATTCAGTATTACCTGCCTCATTTGCATGGCATCGACTACTAATTCATAGTTACAGTGCCGAACACTGTTGCGGGCCCCTGGCAACCCTTGCGCCTTGCTTGTGGTGTGCCATGCCTACCATTGCATATTATGGTGCAATCCTAATTTGTCTTTCATTGCAATTTTATGGCATTTGTATATATTTCCTTTGTATTCCTGTTTGCACACACATGCCCTGCGGTTGTACTGTGTGTTACTGTGGACATGACATTAAATGTTGTTTTTTAGGTGTTGTACATCTTTTCTTGTGCCATTGGCTGTGTATTTCACCATTGGCATATGTTAACTTTGTAATACATGAGTCTGGTCCGCTTCCATAACTCCAGTGTTCTGTTTGGGAAAATGTAAACCATGTTTTTTGGTTTACATTTCCATGGGCTTGCGCTACGCCTGCACCACTTTGTGAATCACTGTATGCCTTCATTAGCGTGGTGCAACACTGTGCATGGGGTGATTTGCATACCTACACCGAGGGCTGCGTAGATCTGGCATACGCCGGTAGTGCACGTGGAGTTGGTTCATACCTGAATCGCTCGGCGGACATATTTGGCACTGTCCTGCATATGCTACGCCTGCGCCTGGCGCAGGCTTCATGAATTCGGGGGAATGTCTCTTTTATGTGCAATTATAAAACAATTTAATTTCAACTATTTTACTGATGTTTTGCAAGTTAACCCTTTATGTTCTAGTTTCCACTGTTAAAACATATACACTTACACAGGTACAATAGTTTATATACATTCTTGTTCTTTTCCAGTAGGGTATAGTGTTGACACATCTCCAAGTTCAGTGATTTACAGACACTTCTGTACTAGCAGTTTGATATACACATAATACATACACATAACATACAGTTCTAATACATTGATAACATAAGCATATGAATTATGTTGACATTCACAACTGACATATAATCATTTACAAAATTCCAGCTAGATTTCCCTATGATACACTTGTTAAAATCAAGACCTGATCTTAACAAATCTTAGGATTAGTTAACAAAACCATTTTTAAGGACACACTAAGTGCTAAGAATGGGTCTTGAGCTAGGGGCTAACAGCAGACAATGCAAGTTGGCAAAGAACAGCAGCAGAAGGTAAAACAGCTTTAAATTTTGTTAGAACTTTATGGTGTCATGCTCATTAGCAGACAATTAAATTAAGAGCTGCAGCCCAGCAGCAGATTTTTAAAAAAGTACATTAGTAATATTGGAAAACAACACCATGTAGCAGCTGCAAAAAGGAAGTTACCAAACTGAACTGACTTATAGACTTATTGGTTAAGCTAAATTCAAAAAGTATTTCCCAGACTAAATTATTTGGGATGAAATATATTCATCCACCAAACACAAACCTAATATGAAAAACATGTTTAATGAAAAAGAGAAGAAAATGTTTAGTGTCATCAACTTTAGATGGGTTAACCTAGATTCGAGATATAATAATGGATTCTGGTCTCAGTCTTCACAAAAATAAATATAGCAAGCTGTGATGATGATGAAAATATCATTGCATTTTAGGCATGAATACTTGCTGCTGCGAAAAAGATGTCATTCACACACAGGCCCAAAGAAAGCCACTAAAGACTAGGAATGCTTGGATGAATAAAATGCTGAAAGGATCCCAAAAATATTATGGATTTACAAAAAGGAGATGGAGAACTGACCATTCACACTCATTTATTACCTCTGCAACTGCTCCATATACAGTAAGTTCCATAAAGCCATGTCAAACGAGAACTGTGGTGAAAATTCAGAACAGCTCAGCTATAGTTAAGTCTTATATCCTTACTCTGTAACAAACCTTGAAGAATGCACTACAGGAAAACGTGAGACAAGTGATTAAAACAATGTAATTTAAAGTTGTTTTTGTGATAATTTATTACCACACAATCTTTAAGAAAAAATAAAGAGTTCATATTTCTGAATACAAGTGCTTCTTAAATCACAGTGGAAAACCTTTTACATTACTAGAGCCTCTCATTATACAAATGGCTCACATATATTCCCTGAAAATGATGTAATAGCATCCCAAGCTTTCAGAAGTCTTTGTTACTAATTCATTACAAACTACTGGAACAACAGTTTATTTGCCAGAAGAAAGTACAGTTATGCAAGTAAACTTACCATAACAGTAGATGTTTAAATGATCACTGTTGCAATAGCCTTAGCTATATCAGTTATATCCTGTTAAGGATGTAATAGCTGGCCAGCTTCCTAGGCTTAAAGGCACCTTCCATGCACCCAAACAATTATTCAGTTCAAGCTGATCTGATCTGACTAAAAACAGGTTTGGGCACCAAGCCCTTCTGAGCTTTCATGTTAAAAGAGATAGGGAAGGAGATAGTGAGGCTAGATTCCTGACAAGAACAATGCTTATAAAATATAAATAAGGGTCCTCACCCTGGAAACAAAAATATACAAACATAAGGGTGATGGCGGGAGGGAATGGCTACTGCAGCAGTGAGTTTATTTATGCAACTTTATTGTGTTCATCATTAGGATCACTACCACAGCTGCTTTAGATATATGGCATTATTACCATAGCTTACACTGACTGGGATCAGGAAATATGACAGTCCAGGATCCCTTGGAGAATGGTCTTAGACAGGCCTTTCCTACAACTAGAAAGTGAAGCAAATTTATAGTGCTTTTTAAAGTGTGTATAGAAGACTAAGTTGCTGCTTCTACAATACTTCTAGAATCCAGTCCTTTCCAAAAAAAAAAGCCAGAGATGAAGCCAAGGCCTTGGTACAATAAGCCATGACCCGAACTGTAAGTGTGTTGTTATAATGGATATAACAAAAGGCAACTGCATGAGACAACCACTTGGAAATAGTCGATTTTGACACATTTTTTTTACCTTTGCAAGAAAAGAAAAACTGATCAGAATTTCTGAAAAACATCTGTCAAGATAACATCTGTAGTGTCTTTAGACAGCCTAGTATTTTTAGGTTCTGGAAAGAAAACAGAGACAAGGTAGGATAGCTTAGCCCAAAGAAGATTAGGATTCCATGTTAGTCATTAAAGAAGGATTGGTTCTTAAGCAAACATTTCTTCCCAGGATATGATTACTTTCTTGCTGCCAGGCCAGGACTAAATCTTGCCATAAATCTCAAGTAAATATTACCAGATTAAAACATAGATATATATATATATATATATATATATATATATATATATATATATATATATATATATATATATATATCCTCTTTCATTTGGATCCCTATACTCTCTTCATTAGACCTTAATAACTCTTCACCCTACATCTATGCAATCTACAAGACTCATCCGTCCTTAGAGATACAAGACTCTACAAGCCCAAAAAAAACACCTGGCTCACTTATTAACTAAATCCCTCCTATCTCTCAAAGACAGATCATGGCACTCCTGCAATTCTGATCCAGCTCCTTCTACCAGACAACACTACATCCTCCTCAGAAACCTGTCCAACCAAGCAATTAGATTTAATAAGAGTCAGCTTATGAGACCACATCAATCAAACAGTTTTTACTCCCTTAAACAATTCTGGGAACAGCTCAACCAGTTATCAGGTCACACAGCTCCTCCCAGTGCTCACCCATTCTCCTTTTCACTCTCATCCTCAGACTTACATAGTCAGTTTGCCATCCTTGCCTCCATCAGCTCACATATTTCAATCCCTTATTCAGTCACTTCCTCACCCCATCTCTTGCACTTCCATCTTGTACTTTAAAAAGATTGTAACCAAAGATATTACATCTCTCCTTAAAACCAAAAAACTTGACTCACCTGCAGGGACAGACACCCTCTCCTTTCGGTTCATATTCCAATGTAGGGGGTATATTGTTACTCCTCTGGTTCATATTCCAATGTAGGGAGTATATTGTTACTCCTCTGCTACATACATATCTTCTACCTTTGCTTAATTCAAAACTGCATGTTTGCCATACATAAATCAGCAAAAATCATTCCTCTCCCCCCAAAAGTAGAACCCCAAGCTACCCGTTGATTACTGCCCAATCTTCATCCTCCCTAAACTGGTCTATAATCAAATCTTGAACTAAGTAAGTCAATACTGCTTTTTATCTTCAAAGCAACTTGTTTTCTGGTCCAACCACATCACTTCCACTGCACTTTGGATTTTCACTGATCATACACTTTTAGCTATGGACAAATTCCTTTTACTGCAGTCATATTTATAGACCTAACCAGACCTTTTGACCTGGTTAATCACCCAATCTTATTTAACCACCTCACTGACTTTGACTATATTGAATAGCCCTGGGACTATTCCCTGATTCCAGAATTACCTATCCAACCAATATTTCTCAGTGAGTTTTAACAACAGTACATCAGCTAACCCACCCATAAATGAAAGTCACCTTTCTAAGCTCCAAATTGGCCTCACTTTTTTTCTCCATTTTTATAAATAAGTTGACCCTTAACCTATCCCAGCTTCCCATCTTACCATGTGTGATGAAATGCTTATCTTCCCCTGCAACCACTCAGTTCATCATGATCTGCAAAAAGATTTACTCTTCCTCCTTAATTGGTTCAATAGCAAAAATAAATACTTAATTGACAAAAAACTAAAAGTATGCTCTTAGGAACCTCCAGTAAAAGGCAAAAGAAATGCAACTGACTTCTCATTTCGACCACCTTACAATGCCATTGAGTAGGTTGACATATCTTCAGTTACCTAGAAATCTAGCTTGATCCCTCACCATCACCTCAAAAACACCCAGAAAAAGATAAAATCCACACTCTTCTAGGCCAACAAAATCTCCTTTTTCCTCTCCCAACCAACAATAAGTGTATTGACAAGGGAATTCTTGTAGACCGACTTGAGTATTGTCTACCTTATGTAGCATGTACCTCCAAAAGAAACTCTACCACCACCCAATCGCCAGCTCAATCTGTTGCTTCATTACCCTTTTCCCCAAATATTGTTACCAATGTCTTACACTGACCAAAGCCAACTGGCTGTCAGTTCAGCAATCATAGGCACCAGAAGCTGTTGAAGACTGGGGGGGGGGGTGGAGGGTGAGAGGGGCACTTAGTGATCCAAAAAGGGCAATTTTTTATAATGATTTACTACCACAACATAGGTTTACTTGGAGAACATTTTAATCTTAGTCAATTCCCTTTTGGTGCTTGAAGTAACATTTTCTGATTGGTCTTACCTATCCCATGGCTGATAATTGTATATTAGCCTTAGTGAGAATAACTGTGATCATTCCATAGATAATTTGAGGGGGCCCATGTAAGAGATGCAGTGTTTAGGAACTGCTTCTATCCATTAGTGGCATAAGGGGCAATCCTGAAGTACATTTTTTATTGCCCATCCTTAGATCCAGGTTACATTTGAATATGGATGGATGAGCTTTGTTTTATTGTTATAGATAGTCTGTACTGTAACAGTGGTAGCCTCTGTGATATATATCCATCTCTCCACCACATTCAATTTAGATACCTGGACTGAGTATTTCTGATGCCATTTGACTTGCTGATGTTCAGTAGGTCCATCTGTATTAGGTCTGAGGATGCCTTGTATGCCAGACATATCACCTCTAAGCACTCTGTAGGATACTGTGTATAGTAATAAATCTTTGAGGTAGCCCATGCAAGACCTGTTGTTTAGGATTTGAATCCTTTTCAGTAAGGTATCTCTGAAGGTATTCCAGTTGTTGCATGGGGCTGTACAGATACATGCCAAAGTGGGCATTATACAAAATGATTGGCCTAATGTGAACTTTGTAAAGGGATACAAAATCTCTAGATCTAGTCGGAATCAATTTGTTTATAAGCTGTGCAATGCAGAAAGGCTTTCTTATGACTCTGAGCACATGTTGGCCAAAAGTTAGGTCACTGTACACACAAATTCCCAAATGCCAGACAATTGGGTCAGTTCTGAGAGGGCATTGTCATTATTTTGGCACCAGTTATTGTTTGGGACAAACCTTCCTGCATGATGGTTAAGTCATTTGGGGAGTCAATAACTGCTCCTTACTTGCAGTCATCTCAAACTTAGCTGGCCAAAGCCCTTTGGTATTTCCTTTTACTTTTGAGATGTATATGCCAAACAGAAAAAGTCTCAGCACTGAACCCTGACGGACTACATTGGTGACTGGTCTCTTCCCCTATTTTGATATCCTGCATCCTGTGAGCAAGTTGGAAATCCAGCTAGTGATGCAGGTGTTTGCTCCTACATTATTCATCTTTTGTACTACACCTGAGTAGAGGATTGTGTCAAAAGGTTTAGCTAGGTCAAGGTAATGTGGTGTGAACTATTTTACCTTCATCCAGTGCTTTGGTAACAAGAGTAAAGCTTAAAATTTGTACATGATTTTGAGCCTTTCACACTTTCCTCTGGACCATTTTCAAACACATCGTTAGGGTCACTCATGCATGTATGCATTCTTTAATTCACCTTGCTGATTGTATTAAATTATATTCCTTGTATAATATAGCACCAGTTGTTAGACTGTGTTTTAAATTTGTAGTTTTGAACAGTCTTCTTGTAAGCAATGAAACAAAATGCATGAACCAATGACAAAACTACCCATTTCAGAAAATTTCAACCATAAAAGGCCACTAAAACTTCTGTCATTACAATCCACCAATATCAGTAAATATGCAAAATCTCTGCAGAAGTAAGTCATCTAAATAATTCCAATTAAAGGGATCTCTAACTAATGAAGAGGTTGCTGCTATGAAACTTTATATTTCATTGTTTCATCTACAAATAAAGTGGCTGTTGCCCTTGAAGAATGAACTTACTACTCAGACAAGCTCCTCGTGGTCCTGCAGAGTGGTCCTAGCTACAGAGAACTCAGAAAAGCGACTACTTTTTGGATTTAAGTATCTTTGCTGTTTTTTTACTTGAAATAGCTTCTCTAGCTTACCCTAAACAAGCTTAAACTGTTTTTTTAGCTGTTTGCTGCATTATTTTAAAATCTGCACTTGAAGTTACTTTTTAGTCGAATTTGATCGGAAGTTTGTTTATTTGTTTGTTTAATTTAACTGTTGAGGCTGCCCACTAAAGTGTGCTAGCCTGTGTAACTGATTTATTACTGTTTCTGCATTTTCTGTGTGTTTCTATCTAAAAACAAAAAAAAACAAAAAAATAATCCATGTTTTCCTGCCTCTCCTCGACTAGTTTAGACCAGTTTGCAGGCATTGCTGTATTTTGGGCTGTGGTGTAGTTCCTGTGCTGTCCATTACCTTACTTGGATAGAAGGAAGTTTCTTTGCTCACCAGTGGGAGTGGGGAGCCTTGAGCAGCCTACCTGTCCCTGTAGGAAGTGACCTCAGCACAAGAGCTGTAGTAATTGGTTGTTTTGGACCATTTCTAGCTCTTTTGAAGTTCCCTGTTTAAAATCTGCCTCTGGGCGTTTTTTTCTGGCTATACTACTCAGACAAGCTCCTCGTGGTCCTGCAGAGTGGTCCTAGCTACAGAGAACTCAGAAAAGTGACTACTTTCTGGATTTAAGTATCTTTGCTGTTTTTTTACTTGAAATAGCTTCTCTAGCTTACCCTAAACAAGCTTAAACTGTTTTTTTAGCTGTTTGCTGCATTATTTTAAAATCTGCACTTAAAGTTACTTCTTAGTCGAATTTGATTGAAAGTGTGTTTGTTTGTTTGTTTAATTTAACTGTTGAGGCTGCCCACTAAAGTGTGCTAGCCTGTGTAACTGATTTATTACTGTTTCTGCATTTTCTGTGTGTTTCTATCTAAAAACAAAAAACACAAAAAAAAAAATCCTTGTTTTCCCACCTCTCCTCGACTAGTTTAGACCAGTTTACAGATATTGCTGTATTCTGGGCTGTGGTGTAGTTCCTGTGTTGTCCATTACCTTACTTGGATAGAAGGAAGTTTCTTTGCTCACCAGTGGGAGTGGGGAGCCTTGAGCAGCCTACCTGTCCCTGTAGGAAGTGACCTCAGCACAAGAGCTGTAGTAATTGGTTGTTTTGGACCATTTCTAGCTCTTTTGAAGTTCCCTGTTTAAAATCCGCCTCTGGGCGTTTTTTTCTGGCTATACTACTCAGACAAGCTCCTCGTGGTCCTGCAGAGTGGTCCTAGCTACAGAGAACTCAGAAAAGTGACTACTTTCTGGATTTAAGCATCTTTGCTGTTTTTTACTTGGAATAGCTTCTCTAGCTTAACCTAAACAAGCTTAAACTGTTTTTTTAGCTGTTTGCTGCATTATTTTAAAATCTGCACTTAAAGTTACTTTTTAGTCGAATTTGATCGAATATTTGTTTGTTTGTTTGTTTAATTTAACTGTTGAGGCTGCCCATTAAAGTGTGCTAGCCTGTGTAACTGATTTATTACTGTTTCTGCATTTTCTGTGTGTTTCTATCTAAAAACAAAAAAAACAAAAAAATAATTATTGTTTTCTTGCCTCTCCCCGACTAGTTTAGACCAGTTTATAGGCATTGCTGTATTCTGGGCTGTGGTTTAGTTCCTGTGTTGTCCATTACCTTATTTGGATAGAAGGAAGTTTCTTTGCTCACCAGTGGGAGTGGGGAGCCTTGAGCAGCCTACCTGTCCCTGTAGTAAGTGACCTCAGCACAAGAGCTGTAGTAATTGGTTGTTTTGGACCATTTCTAGCTCTTTTGAAGTTCCCTGTTTAAAATCCACCTCTGGGCATTTTTTTCTGGCTATACTACTCAGACAAGCTCCTCGTGGTCCTGCAGAGTGGTCCTAGCTACAGAGAACTCAGAAAAGCGACTACTTTCTGGATTTAAGTATCTTTGCTGTTTTTTTACTTGAAATAGCTTCTCTAGCTTACCCTAAACACGCTTAAACTGTTTTTTTAGCTGTTTGCTGCATTATTTTAAAATCTGCACTTAAAGTTACTTTTTAGTCGAATTTGATCAAAAGTTTGTTTGTTTGTTTGTTTAATTTAACTGTTGAGGCTGCCCACTAAAGTGTGCTAGCCTGTGTAACTGATTTATTACTGTTTCTGCATTTTCTGTGTGTTTCTATCTAAAAACAAAAAAATAATCCTTGTTTTCCCACCTTTCCTCGACTAGTTTAGACCAGTTTACAGGCATTGCTGTATTCTGGGCTGTGGTGTAGTTCCTGTATTGTCCATTACCTTACTTAGATAGAAGGAAGTTTATTTGCTCACCAGTGGGAGTGGGGAGCCTTGAGCAGCCTACCTGTCCCTGTAAGAAGTGACCTCAGCACAAGAGCTGTAGTAATTGGTTATTTTGGACCATTTCTAGCTCTTTTGAAGTTCCCTGTTTAAAATCTGCGTTTGCACGGTTTTGAGCGGTTGTGCGCATAGCGCAGCACCAGTTAAACAAGGTTAAACTTCTTCTGGCCCACGCCACGTCTGCTCTTCAAATTTTCCCTTAAGGAAGCTCTTCTCTTAGTATAATCAGACTACTCGCTGTATTATAAGCCTAGCACTTGTTCTCAAAACTTCTCTACTAAGTAAGCACTCTTGTACTAAGTAAGCACTACATCCACCTACCACCCCTGTGAATATCCTCTTCCCTTAAAGGCACAGCACTCCCTTATACTGTTCTAGCATGTCGAGTGGTAGATTACTGGTGTCCTCTCCAGTTCAGCTGGTTAATCTGGGCATCTTGAGACAGTGCTACAATTATCTCATGTACACAGACAACCCTCTCCTCCTCCCAACAAACACAAATACATGTGAGAGATGCAACTATATAGCCAAACTGGAGGCTGAACTCTCTCAACTCAGGGCTGGCATGACCAGACAGGAGGAGATGGTAACCACACATACAACAAACCCAGTCCCACATAGACCTACCACAACTGCAAACCAAATACATAAAAACACAAAGACATACTCGGAGTCTCTAATAAAAGACTTACCAAAACAACAGAGGGTCCCAAAGCAGACATCCAAAAATCCATCACCTCAAAACAAAACATATGCAACACATACTTCAATAAATCAGTGTGTCAATCAATCACAACCCTTAAGGCCAAACACCATGCCTGATACACTAGTAATAGATGACTCTATAGTCAGACGCACTGATATCCCGCTTACCAGGAGCTAGGATCCGCCACATAACACACGCACTCAGATCACTCCAAAACAAGTACAAATATGACTCCATCATTGTCCATGCTGGCATGAATGACCTGAGACGTACCTTCTTGGACTACATGAAAAGAGACATAGAGGAGCTCTCTGATTATGTAGCCCAGGCTGGTATGACTCTGACCCTGAGCAGCATCTTGCCCCCACCAAGAATAATGCCACAATACAAAGACAAGATGATCAGCTTTAATAATTGGCTCAAGTACTGGTGTCATTCTAAGGAGATCCAATGTCTGTCTGCCTGAGATGACATGTTGGACAAGCCACGCTGCTTCACAAGGGATGGCTTGCACCTGTCACCACTGGGCTTCCGGATATTGGCTAAGGCTCTTGCCACCCCCATAGTGCCTTTTTTAGGCAAGGCTCAAAAGACAAACCCACCTCCTTAGAAAACAAAAATGGAAAAAAACTAAGGGCAATGCTGCTCAATGCCAGAAGTCTAAATCTCAAGATGCAGGCACTCGATGCACTCCTCAGTATGGAGAACATCGACGTCTGTGCAGTAACTGAAACTTGGTTCAAGGCTCCTGAGAGCACCCCAGTACTACCAGGCTATACCTCCTATCATGCTTTTCGGCCCCAAAACCCGGGCCGAACCACAAAGGGAGGGGGAGTGTCTGTATTCATTAAGGACACCCACACCTCCAGGTTAGTAGCAACACATGAAGCATCAGAGACCATACAGGTGCAACTAACCATAGGCAAAACTGCTATACATCTGGTAGCATGTTACAGACCACCCTCCCAATCTCAGGAACCCCACTCAGCCTTCCTGAAGACATTGGAGGATATGAATGTATCACAAAATACCATCATACTGGGAGACTTCAACTACCCAAACATAGATTGGGTACATTATTCTAGCCCTAACACCCTAGCCCAAAGGTTCCTGGAATTCATAAATTCAAATGCACTGGGACAACTAGTCACCTCTCCCACTAGGGGAGATAATATACTAGACCTGATCATCACAAACATGGGGACAAAATGCTCCACACCAGAGGTATACCCCTCACTAGTGAGATCTGACCACAAACTAATTACCCTGGATATACATATCCCACCTCCACCCCCAGCACAAAAGACCACAGTGAAAAACTTCTCAAAAGCAGACTTCACTTTTCTTAAGACTGAGATGGTATCCTTTAAGCCCACTGGGCCAGTGGATACCACATCCCACAATGCCGAATCCTTCACAAATGCTTTCTATGGACATCTCCAAGAATGCATGGATCATGCAATCCCAAATAAATCCAAGTCCCTCTCCACCAAAGGCAAGCATCCTGTCTGGTGGACCTCAGCCATTAACAAATTGTATAACAAAAGAAGGAAGCTACTGCACGACAGAGCAAAATCCCATAAAGGGAAGACATCTCTGATCAACACTAGCAGAAAACTACGTTCTCTCATAAAAACATCCAAGGCCAACTTTGAGAGAAAAATCGCTAAGGACACTAAAGATATCCACAAAGCCTTCTTCAGCTATGTTAGAAACCTGGGCGGAAGCCCTCAGATATGCTCAGAGTTAGTTCATAACAACAAAAAATACACTGAACCCCCAGATATTGCCAACATTCTGGCTGACAGGTTCAGTGCAAATTTCTCCCCTCCCTCACCCCCAAAAGAAGAAATACTTACCCCAGCTCAATGTAATCTCCCTGTCATCTCAGATGTCCAAGTGAGAACCACCCTCAACAAAGCTAAAAACACAGCATCAATGGGACCTGACGGTATCCTGTGTTGCGTGCTACGTGAACTCCAAGAGGAGCTAAACCCGCACATAAAAATGCTATTTAACCTTAGCCTTACTACAGGATATGTACCTGAACACTGGCGTACAGCAACAGTGATCCCACTCCACAAAGGGGGTACCTCTACAGACCCTGGGAACTACCGCCCCATAAGCTTAACCAGCCTGGTCTGCAAAGCTATGGAAAGAATCATTATGGAACTCATAAACAGAGAAATAGGGGACCTACAGACACTTGACCCCACCCAGTTCGGCTTTGTAAAGGGCAGATCCTGCATTTTGAACCTGGTTGACTTTTTCGAAACAGTCACTAGAGCCATTGATGAGGGCAAAGCAGTCCATACAGCCTACCTGGACTTGGCTAAGGCCTTCGACACAATACCCCACTCAGGCATCATAGATAAGCTCAACAGCTTAAACATAAACCCTTATGTCACTAGATGGGTTGCAAACTGGCTAAAGGACAGAACCCATAAAGTTAAAATTGCTGGAGCAATGTCAGACTCAAAGCCAGTCACAAGTGGTGTCACACAGGGATCTGTCCTGGGACCCCTCTTGTTCAGCATTTATTTCTCAGATGTTAAAGCAAACATGGGAGGGTTGTGGCTGACAAAGTTCACAGATGACTGCAAACTAGGCGCCATAGTCGATACACCAGTGGACACATACATCCTACAAAAAGGCCTCACAGAAATGGACAACTGGTGCCGGAGTCATGGCCTTAAACTAAATGCCAAAAAATGTATAGTCATCCCCTTTGGGAAAAACAAAGTACCCACAAATTATCACATAGGCAGCAACCCACTGAGTATGGAAAAAGTAATCAGAGACCTAGGGACCCAAGTCGACAGCGACCTCTCATTTGACACCCCCGTTGCCAAAGTGGTTAGAAAAACATTCTACCTTGCACACCTTATCATGAAGGGATTCACATCCAGATCCAAGGATGTCATTGTACCCCTATACTCCTCCCTCATCAGACCCATGATTGAGTACAATGCCCCATTTGGTATGTACCTCACCCGGCATTTGCAACAGCTGGAGAGACCACAAAAGTACCTCACCAAGAGGATCAATGGTCTCCAACATATGCCAGACTAAAGAAACTCCAGCTCTATTCAGTAGTATACCGCCTGCTCAGAGGTGATCTCTGCCTGACGTACAAGGCCATATCCAATCAGGAACTGATGGACATGCTCCACCTCAAAAAATCCAAATCCATCAGGACCACGAGAGCTAAAGACTTAAACCTCGGCACAAGTATGAATAGGACATGCTGGTGGGATAGATTCATAACCCAGAGGCTTCCCATGCTCTGGAACAAGATCCCAGTTCATGTTAGGCAGAGCCCCTCACTGACTCTCTTCAAGAGAAATCTTGATGAGTGGATGGGAGATCGTAAGTTTACCCCAGGGGTCACATCTGTGTCACTACTAGACAGGGGCACAGTAAACTAATTCTATTATATAAGGGGACCTTCATTGTGTCACTACTAGACAGAGGCACAGTATTCTAAGTCTATTCTGTGCATTTTTGTACCATTTCATGGGGTGGTGAAAGCCACATCACTATGGCTAGGCTTACAAATAAATGCCCCAGGGCAGATAGCCTAGTACTAAACTATGAAACTATGAAACTATGTTACATTAAAAATGATAAGCTAGTAATATTGCAATAGGGAATGGATGGCAAACTGATAACAGGTTCATAGTTGCTAGGTAATTCCTCCAAAGGAGGTCATTCACAGGACTGCAGCATCCACTCCCTTTAAAGTACAACACAGTACAGTATCAGCGATCCATCTGTATACTGTGGGAGTAGAACCCATAGCCTTCTGCATCAAAAGTAAGGCCTGTTGTGCTACTAACAATAGAAACACACTCGGAATAAGCAGCAATAAACTTCTCTTCCCCTGAAGCTCTAAGCAAAATTTTTTATTTATTTAACATTTGTTTACCAGGAAAGTCCATCTTGGAACAAAGCCAGTTTTCAGCAGATGCCCAGGGAGAAATGCTCCAGATGCATGTCTTTGTAACATGGGAGGAAACCAGAGCACCCAGAGGAAACCCACACAAACACAGGGAGAACATACAGACTCCACACAGAAGGCAACCAAGCCAAGAATCAAACCAGAGAACCTCTTGCAGTGAAGCGATAACACTACCACTGCACCATCCACTTGACACGACTAAATCTCTCACAGCAGAAGAAATCTGGAAAAAGTCAAAATTTATTTGGGGGGGCAAAGGCCCAAAGCCAGGGACACATTTTAAATATTACTTGTATAATCTTAGAACATTGTTATAATAGTGTTTTGTGTTATCATGAGTTTCTAAAAAAGATAGAAAGACAGAAACTTAAAGGGCTATCATTATTTAGTAAATTCTGTTCTCACTGATTTGCCAGAAAACCACAAATTTTAAGAGGAACAGACTAAAAGTATGAGCCAAATATTCAGTGAAAATCTAGGCAGTTGAGAGCTACGGATTCAACTCCATGGATCACAAGTGGTGGTGTGGGTAGAGAATGCAGGCTCCTGTACCTAAGGTACAGGGTTTGAGCCTGAGTAATTCTAACCAGCAGGCCATCTCTGGCAAACCGTAGTGGTCTGTCAGTCATGTCCTCCCAGGCTGTCAGGTACTACATCCCCTTGGAATGACACCAGAAACAAAGCCAATTGTTAAAGTAAATCATTTTCTGTTTGTAATGAAGCATCATTCTGGGTGATGATAGGATGCTGCTTAAGGCTAGAGACATACCTGCCTGTAACACATATTCAGCAAGCTCAATCATGTTTTTCTTCATATAGTCCAGAGAGGTATGTCTCAACTCATTCCCACCAACATGGACTATGACAGAGTCATAACAGCACCTGTTGTTAAGAGACTTGAGTATGTGTGTGATATGGCATATTCAAAGCCAATTTTCAATTACATCTGACAAACAACTTACAGTGACTTTTTTCTTGTCTAGCCTGGTGAGGGGCACATCTGTGTGTCTCACATTAGAGTCTCCTATGACTAGTATGCTGGGTTTGTGGCTGGACCTTAGAGGATGTGAGACACAGGCATGTATACTATCTGTGTTGTTTTGTGCTGTGGGCTATAATGTAAATATGTGTTTTTGCCTTGGAGGTCTCTTTTGTTTAGGTATGTTTTTTGTTGAGAAGCTCCGCATGTGTAAGAGTATGTTGTACAGGTGTGGGTGGTGTTAGAGGTGTGGTGTTTGTGGTGTAGGAGTAGACAACCTTCTCAGTGCTAGATGTACTGGCTTGTGATTGAGAACAATGATTCTAGGTTCTTAATGTAATTGGATCTATCACATATTGTGCTCCTAGGTGGTAGTAGTAGATTGTTGCCCATGTACATGAGGCAGTTGCTACACTGTCTGAGAATGCCCTTATCAACCAGACTAGCAGCAGAAACCATAGGAAATTGCTTGTCCATGGCTGGCAGAATATGAGGTCAGTTATAGAAGAGTGGGTACTATATGAGTAGAGTACCTATAGGTGTGAGTAGGTCTGGATAAAATCAATACAGTAGCTGCAAGGGAGGGCCTCACTTACTCAGGAGTGCCGTTAAGGGAAAAATGCAGCTGAGATACCTTGCAAAGGGTTAAAACAGCACAGCGGTGGTGCGCAATCCACAAACAAGTGCAAACCCACACAAACATGGGGTTTAAATACTACAAAAACAAAACTAAAATAGAAACACTGGAAATGACCGATCAGTCCTTGTCTCTGAGCTCTTAGCTAAACACCCTATGCCAGACCAGTTCCAATCAGTTCACTTACTTCCACTAAGTGCAGGTAGGCCCCAGCCAACACAAGAAGACATAGCAGGAAACACAGGAATCACACAAACAGACCTAGGCACAGCAGAATCTGTAACCATACTATGCTAAAGACATTTAAAATCTTTTTAAGTCAATTTAACACAGGAGAACAGATAAATACTTAAATACAAAGCAGAACAGTTCATCCACAGTTGATTAAACAGTGTAACAGTAAAACAGTGAAAAATACAGTGCAGATGTAATGCAAGTTAATAAAACAGCACTGTTAATCAAATACAAGTGCAGTATAAGTCAGAATAAATTGAAAAATGGCACATTGAGAGATCAACTGGTACTGGCCACAGCAGGAAGGGCTCTGGGTGAAGTATGTCATATTTTTAGAATATCACCTTTTAGTCAGGCTCCTGCTGTCCTTCTCACCTTTGCTTCCAAGATATTGATACCTACAACTCAGATGCAGCATCACCCTTTTCCACCTACTTTTCCAAGACATACATACCCACCTCGCATTCATTTTTCGATGCTGATTCCCAAAGCACCATAACACAAGAACATCAAAATTCATTATAAGCAATTAAAAGCATATGAAAAACAAAACAAGTAAAACAACATGACAGTAAAAACACTGACTGAAATACCAAAGAAAAGACAAGGCAATGCTGGCAATATAAAATCCTACCAGTAATGCAACTGATAAAAAAAATAATGAATTTACTACAAGATAACAAAGGCTGGATAAAACTGTGGACAGATAAATGCCAAATATAAATATATGAGTTTTTAGGGCCTTTTTAAAATCAGACAATGTTGTGGTTCAACTCATAAATGAATAAATAACACTAGGGAAGGAAGTTATAGAGATAACTGGCCTGGAGGCTAACCACCCATAGTCCTGATATATCTTAACATGTCCTAGGAGCCCGAACAACCCAAGTAAAGAAGGGCCCTTGAGGTAAGGTAAACTAAAATTAGGTAATTTTAAATAAACCAAGTGTAACACTGAACAGGCAGCCACAACAAAGGATCTGCAGAACAGCAGTAATATTGAGGTAATAAGAAGCACCCATAAATAACCATTCTGCAGAGTTCCACACCAGATGGAGGAAATCTAACAGTCACAGGTATAGGAAATTGCAGTAATAAAACTGAGGAATCACAGCAGGATGATGAAACTTGGAAACCACCAAGGCTGCCAATGCAGGTCATCAGTTTTGCAACTCCACACCAACTTTTATGTGTATAATGTCTACCATGTAGTCAGAACAGTGCGACGGGCTAACATTAGTGGTTATGCTCACTCTGCAGGACAAGACTACTAGCACTACTAGAGGTACTAGTAAAATGTTAGGAGGTCAGGAGTTCATCCATTGTTCACTCACAGTACTGGGCAAACATACAGATGTCTATGCTTTCAATATGAATTTTCAGTTTTTCCTTTTCCTTCTTCATGACCACACATGATATAATCTAGTGTGTGTGTGTGTGTGTGTGTGTGTGTGTGTGTGTGTGTGTGTGTGTGTGTGTGTGTGTGTGTGTGTGCGCGCACGTGTGTGTGTGTGTGTGTGTGTGTGTGTGTGTGTGTGTGTGTGTGTGTGTGTGTGTGTGTGTGTATTTTTACCTTATCACATATTCATTTCAAATTGTGGAGCATAATTATAATTACTTCTGTGTTGGGGTGGGAGAGTCCACAAAAGATAATGAATATTGAAAATGTATTTTCAGTGGCATTTGGTGTTTCTATCTTGGAATTTAATTTTTCAGATTATGAATTCTTAAATATTCATCCCATACATCACATACATACAAACATACATACCAAACATAGCCAACATAATACACAGAACAACTCAGTCACTGCCACATCATATCACTGTAAGGCACAAAGTCAATAACACATTGAGTTAGACACATTTTCTTCATAATTAAAGAGTATTAATAACAATCATGACAAATGATAACGTTCTGTATCTATACAAGCACTTTAAATGTAGTACTGTACCCTGCAGAATAATATGTGAAAGTGTCAGTCCCCAGAAAATATATTCATTCTAGGTCTGAGAGAAAAACATGGCAATCAACATTGTTGGCATTGCTCACAATATTGCAACACTTCTCCAGAAATCTGAATGAAGATCTAAACATGCAGACAAACCGAATATGCAATCCAAGATTAATACCATACATTTTTAAAAAAAAAACACTACTTATTTTCACATCAGTATCATGATATTTCAGTATTCATATCATCAGTATCATGATATTTCAGTATTCATATCATCAGTATCATGATATTTCAGTATTCATATCATCAGTATCATGATGTTTCCATATATGTATTATCCACCTATATCATGCTCAAGGTAACCTAGAAAGGCCCTGTTTTAAATGCAGTCATATGAAGAGTTCATTTACGGAAAAGGACAAAAGTATTTTCTAGCTAGTTTTCTAGGATACTGCTATGGGAAGATGAGAAAAGATAGCCTTAGGAAAAGCAAAACCTGCCAACTTCTTTAACACTGAGCAATAAAGCCATCACAACAACTTACATTATATTGTTTGACTAGTAACTGTGGCAGTTGTACAAGATGGCCTGGAAGAGAGAGGAATAACAAGGCTTAGCTTGCATGTCTATCCCTTTGGAAGAAGGTTGAGGATGATGAGTTGGTGTGAGCATTATGTTCCTTACACTCCTGGTGATGTTGGCATTATGTTCCTTATACTCCTGGTGATGTTGGCATTATGTTCCTTATACTCCTGGTGATGTTGGCATTATGTTCCTTATACTCCTGGTGTAGATCAAGTTGCAGAACATTAGTCAAGCTACTTATGTGCCAGATTTGGGTAAAAACTTCCACTTAAGGAGAGTTGCTGATGTTCCTAAGGCATGCCTCTTAGCATGCAGTGACCTATTGGAAATATCTGAGCATGTGTGGGTTAGGGGCTATAATTACAAGCAGTTAAACCTAGAAAATAAGTGAGCAGTTACAGTGACTCTTAAATCTTCCTGCAGTATTCACTTTGACTCTAGATCTCAAATACAGACACACACACACACACACACACACACACACACACACACACACACACACACACACACACACACACACACACACACACACACACACACACACACACACACACACACACACACACACACACACACACACACACACACACACAGACACACACACACACACACACACACACACACACACACACACACACACACAATGGAGCCTTCCTGCATAAATAGAACGGAGCCTTCTTGCATAAACATAAAATGGAGCACAGCCCTTGATGGAATCCAAAACACTTAAAGTCTCTACTTACTGTAGTTAAACGTAGCAGGCTTGATGTGGAACATAGTTTTATTTTCCGCACACTTTTGTGTTTGAATTTTACGTTAGCATGCAATGCACGGATGGGTCCACCTAGATGTCTTGCAGCTGTAAAAGTGTGGGGGGTGCTCCTTCCCCCTTGCTCTATGGCTCCGGCGCCTATGTCAGCAATGATCCAATCTACTCCTTGGTACCCAACCTTTCAGCTCCTGAGAGAAAATCCCTGCCCTTCCCATTCCTCTAACTTACTTAGACAGGCTCCATCTTATAAACGTAGACCTTATTGCCACTCAGGCCATCCCTTGCAAGCACCTAAAAGCAGACTTCAGTCTTCAAACCCCTTTCCACCTTTGGACTCACATTTTGGAAGGATTTTCTCTCAAATCTAAAGACCATTCTAACTACTCCTACTTTTGGTCCCAACTTAATGAACATCTTACAGTGCAAGGTGCTTGTAAATGCTCTGCTTCAGATCACATAATGTAGTCTCCCTAATCTCTGACACACACTGCCTGTCACTTTTCACTATAGTATCTCTTATCTGACTTGTAACATGTTTCTACTTTAATTGATGTAAAAAATTGTATATTGTGGTTTCTGTTGACTACCTTCTTAAATACTTTTTTCTATTGCATATTAACTATGCCATTGTTTATCCTATGCGATTTTATTGTATAAATTATTCTTAATTTTTTCCACTTGATGTGTGTTCACATTCTGGACTGAGACTGAAATTGGTCCATTGGATCAGTGCTCTACCCCAGTTAACACATTGTATAAAAATTAAATGAATGAATAAATAAATAAATAAATAAATAAATAAATAAATAATCCTTATTGAATATTAAATAAGGCTGACTCACAGTAAGAACTTGCAACACAGATACTCTTTTTACAGAATTCAGAGCAATCAGTGATTGTGATGGAGCTTGGAGGGAGAAAGGAAAACATGGACTGTTAAATTTAGTGCCTCCATTAAAAATAATAATAATTTCAGGTACCATTATTTTTTTCTCATGAGGAGTCTTGCAAAAGGTATCATGAGGATCATAGAAGTCATAAGACCCAGAATCTAAAGAAATTGTCTGCTGAGACTATAGTCAGAGTGGAAACCTGAACAATAGATCTAGATACAGATTTACTTTTTCCTGTGGAATGAAAAGGTCTTTCAACTGAAGTGCCCAGGAGATACCCCCAGGAAAACAATCCTGAGTCTTTCTGGAATCCCAGTCTGTGTAGGAAATCCCTTACTCAGGTAAGAGATTCCTTACCCTTTGAAAAAGACTCTGTAGACATAAGCAAGTCATCTAAATAAGAAAAATGTGAAAACCTTGCAGTCTGCAGTAGGTTATCACAGGAGACAGGGACTTTGTGAATGCACTTGGAGCAGTACAAAACCAAAGTGTAATGTACAGAACTGATAATGTGATCCAGCCACACACACACACACACACACACACACACACACACACACACACACACACACACACACACACACACACACAAACCTTGAGAAAGATCTGAAATCTAGATCTATAGAAATGTAATGATATGCATCTTTTAACTCTTAGGTCACAAGAAAACTCAAATAAGGGGTAACAACTGGTGAAAGGATAACACTTTGAACTTGGACATCATCATAAACAGGTTCAGAAAGGAAAGATTCAGAACTGATTCCCAACATTAAACATTCTCGAGTAAAGCCCTTTTCCTAACTGAGGAGAAGAGGCCGATTCTGTCTCCTTATATGATAGCAGAGGCTGCATAAAAGGCAGAAAAATGGAGTTTTGTCTTATGGGGGGTGGGGTCACTCAGAGAGAGAAACTCTTGCTGCCATTTGTAACCTTGATGGATTATTATCAGAATCCATTTGTCTGAAACATTCTGTTCCCAAAGAGAGAAATGGGGAATCAAACTTTCTGGAAGAATTAGGATTTGTAAGAAGGGGTGGAGAATTTTGTAAATGGTCATTGTGATTTATTATACCATCCTTTGTTCTGGGGGGGGGGGCATTACTTTCATTTTTTGATCCTCTGTCAAACTGCCTTTTAAATGTTTGCTTGCCATCAGCGTGCTGAGTTTAATTTAATTTTTAAAGAATGGAGGGGTGCTAGGGTTGCCAGCTGTCCAGAATGTTTCTGGCACACAATAATATGTTTGACTGCACACACTAATATTGTATGACAATCTTCTCAAGGAGAGGATAAATGCACACTTCTATTCTGCACTTATTTTACTTTCACATACATGTCCAGAATTCTTGACATGAAAAGTTGGCAACCTTAGGGGTTTCATTAAATCCCTTAGCAAACCTGGAGAAGTAAGATGAAAAATCTGAGAGATTCCTTTAATTAGTTTAGCTCTATCAGCATACTTTTTAAAGTACTCTACTGCAAATGGCTTAAAAATGAATTCTTTCTAAAACGGTGATTCAAATTTTCAGATATAACATCTTCTGTGATGTTTTGAGAATGCATCCAAGCTCACCGCCTCATAACAGTTCCACAAAAAGCAGCCTTAGAAGTAGTATCAGGAAAACCAAAAGCATGTTTCAAACTATGATTAGTCACTTGAGACATAGAATCAATCCAGCTAGCCAAGACTGTTTTCTCCCCAGAAGAGGAAACAGGTGCCAAAATATTCCGTTTGTTCCCAAACGAGGAAGGCATAAACTTTAACATATGAGCTTGACAATTTGGAGTTCTAAAAACAAGTTTTGCAGAATAATACATTTTCCCAGATCTGTCAATGGCTTTTCTTATTCTTATCAGAGTAGTGGGTTCACTAAAGTGATATCTGCAGTGTCTGATCTCAGATGAGTGTATAAAAACTTGTAATAATGAGGAACTTTATACAATCTATCTACTTTCTTGAGGCCAGCTGGCTGACTGTTGGCAATTTATAGGCTGTGACAAAAACATCCTCCAGACTTAAAAAATAGAAGAACTGGGACAGAATCTATAAAATCCAGTTGTAATAAATCATAATACCACTTCAGAGACTTAAAAATGCCTTTATGTTCTGAATGATTCAGTCTGGAAATAGTTTGGGGGAAAGAGAATCTTTTAATGGGAATGGCAGAAGCCAGCCCCCACTAGCTGTGGACTTTTTTGGCTTTAGTGGCCTGAATGTACCATAATGACTTAAAAAGTAAAACATCATAGGTATTCAAAAGCCATGTAGTTGAGATCATTACATCCAATGTGTCTTCACTGCAGAAGGTTTAAATATACAGTGAAGACTGTACCTTTGAAGGGTCTTTCTTGAAGTATACATATATACATATATTTATACCTGTAACCCCTTTTTCACATGTGGTTGAGGAGTCACTTCACTAATGACAAAATGACACAACCATCTAAAGCCAAAGCTAAACAGTGCAGAGTGGCTAGCCCTGCCACAGTAGTTCTTTCATGCCACACACTCACACCAATGGCTAATTTAGAGTGTCCAACCCACCTTCTGTATATCCTTGGAATAGGTGAAAAAAACAGAGCTCTGGAAAGAAACATACATGAACACAGAGTGGACATGCAGACTCTGTAAAGAAGGCTCTGAAGCCAAAAATTGAACCAGGTAACCTTTTGCTGTGAGGCAGCAACACTCTCTGCTGTGTTACTGTGTTGCCCTCCCAGATATATATACTCTACATGCATATATATATATATATATATATATATATATATATATATATATATATATATATATATATATATATATGCATACCTCACACTGTCTCCTCAATATCTCTAAATATGCTAACTCCGATATCTTAATTGTGAGGATAAAGGTAAACTTCCTTATATCCATTATACTGTAATCTCACAGTTTAATTTCTCCAAGTCTTTGGCTTTCTAGTACAGTGACAGGAATGAACCCCATTCTTAAGTCAAAGTATGACTAAAGTTCATGAGATTAGTATTGCTTCAATTTTTGATGTTAGCTAAAAGTATGTTTGCAACACCCACAATGTGCCCAGAACTGACTCCTTCTGTAATTGATATGGAGTCTTTGCAACACCCACAATGTGCCCAGAACTGACTCCTTCTGTAATTGATATGGAGTTACATGTATTAGCAGTATATCTAAATATGGCTGCAAATTCTTTTTTATAAGACCTGTAGCTCTGACTGCTACTGGAACTGTCTGGGTATCCTTCTTCCACATTGCCCTCATTTCTGCCTGTATATCCTAGTATTTTATGTTTCTCTCTGTACATAAGACACTATAATCTCTGGGTGTAGCAATTTAAATGACCAATGCTACTTTTGTCTTCTTTTCATGGATTACTGTATCTGGTTTTCTCAAGTCTATTTTCTGAGCTGTTGGTAACAGGTGATCCCATAAGATGTAAACTTCATCATTCTGTATAATACTTTGTGGATCATGTTTCCAATTCTTCTTCTCAGCTACTTCAATATTCTAATGTTTGCACAATTTACAGTGCAACAGTCTTGCCATATTGGTACGCCTTTCAGGATACAGGCCCTCTGGCATTATTATAGCACACCCAGCAACAAGATGTGCAACTGTTTCCAGTTCCATTTTACAGAACCTGTATTTGTCTGTTTCTCTTGCACGTTTAGTGGACTTTGTAAAGCAAAGTGTATGTAGTCCACTATCCTGGCCCACCAATATTAACCTTTCATCTTTTTTTTAATTCTCTTCTTAAACATTCCTGTGTCAGATCCTGAGTAATATGAGGCTGTTCCAGGAAATTTCTGTACTTTCAACTATATTTATGCCTTTTCTTTACCTCTTGCCTTCTCTTTTTATCTTTTTCCTTTTATTCCTTCTTTTTTGGCACATTCAGCTGCTGCCTGATTTTTGTCTACTTCTAGTTTGACTTAACATTCATGCTTGACACTGATATGCTTTTGCTAAACTAAGGTGTTAGTCAATCCCACTGCGTTAAATAGAAGCTACATAACAAAACTACAGTCTATACAACTTGACATCAGCTTACTGCTTTGATGAACCAAGTCACCGATATACTAAATGGAACTCAGGTACAAGTGTGTGTGTGTGTGTGTGTGTGTGTGTGTGTGTGTGTGTGTGTGTGTGTGTGTGTGTGAGTTATGTATACCTCAGCCCCATGTACAAATTTTGAAAAAAGTGGGTTGATGCCTCTAAATATTTACACACACACGTGAGCGTGTGTGCTCGCACACACAAAAACACACATTGTACACTGTAAATATAATTTATAAACAAAATGCTACTTGCGCAGAAGGGAGCACAAGATGATAAAGATTTTTTCTTTCATAATTCATTTTGATAATAAAAGTGAGTTATGTATTCAGTATTAAAGGCAATAGTTTTATCAGTTTTAAAATGGGTAAAAAGAAATAATAGTCAGCTGTTTAATAAACTTGAAAAAACGATGTTACATCTTAAAAAGTATCACACATGAAAGGAATGCAAGAGGAAATGTCCCATAGTCATTTTTTACAATGCCTAAATATGTGCATTATTATATTATGTGCATTATGTGCGATATACTCGGATGTCTGACGCAGAAATACAGAGCAGGTCTTAAATATTTAGACAAAATGAATGTTGTGAATACTATGAATAGATGTAATCTTTAAGTGGCAACTCAATTCAAATGTCAGGTTTTATGCCACTAGACTTTTACAGCAATCTATTCTTAGGTGTGCACATATAAAGAAAGCATGTTTCATGTGTGCAGCTGATTCTAAACATCCTTGATTCCCCCTGAAAAATTGTTGTTTCTGTAAAGAATTTCTCATGTTGTATAGCAGATCATATCATCATTCATCATCATCACACCCGTTCCCCTTTTCTTATTTTCTACATGAGGTCAGCATGTTGCCATCTGTCTCATTTCAGTGTCATGTTCCTACCCACTTTGACTGTCATGGTGGATCGCCATGTTTTCTTTCATGCAATCCATTCATCTCTATGCTGGAGGTCTCATTTTCTTTTCCCATCTTCTTTTATGCATTTTTTCTTTACCAGATAATCTTCTGCTTTCCTGCACATGAGGCTGAGCCACCTTAATCACTTTTGTTTTTTATTTTCTCTGCAACTGGAAGTTCTTTGGCATCTGCCCAAGGTACCCATACAATGCAGTAGTGTTGGTCACACCTCTGTTTTGTACACCTTGCTTTTCAGATTCTTTGGCATTCTTCTGTCACAACCAGTTGGCTACATCTCCTCTGAGTCTAGCTTTCTCCTTCTCATTCAGACTACTCTTCTCCTCACCTACCCAGTCATGGATACTTGAAGATGCTAACATGTTCCACTATTTTTCCTTCTACCTCAGTCTTCATTTGCTGCCATTATAACTAACTGTCTTACCTATTCTCATTTTTATATCACATGCCTTCAGTTTTACATTCCAATCTCCTATCGTAGTTCTTATTCAGAGTCTGGTTGTAATGTCATATTATCTGCACACATAGGTAAAAGAATCATAGCATCATAGGAGGTTACTAGGCTAACAGAACTATAGCATTTTTCAGCCTTGCCATTCATGGCCCAGTTTTCACAATTATCAGTGCTCATGGGTTAAAATGGCTGTGGTATATGCATGAAACCTAAGGCATCTACAAACTACCCATGTCTATTAGGGTCACAGGAGACAAGCCAGGGGTGAATTTGCAATTTCCCATTCATTGGTCCATACTGCATTTGAATAGGCTTAGGGAACAGCTGTTTCACTTGAATGGGGAGTCTGTTCCACAGAAGGGGTAATCTGTGACACACATACCTATTCCTCCAACATGTTTTGTTTATGTCACAAATGAGGATTAGATCCTTAGATCAGGTAATTCTAGTGATGTTTATTTTGTAAAAGTATAGCAGATCCAGCAAGGCTGGATTGGAGAATGCCTTTTAGGTTAGACATAGATTAACCCTCACTAGTCTGTAGGAGATCTGAATACAATGGAAGGGCTTTGAGGTAGTACATAGATGTTATATTATTTACACCCTGCATTCTTTTAGTGAGGAACCTCTGTGGCCACTCCAGTTGTTGCAAAAGCTTGGTCAGGTACATGCCAAAGGGTACATTGAACTCAATTATTGGTCTAATGAGGGTTGAGTATAGTGGGACTATGATTGCTTTAGATTTGGATGCCATGCCCTTACTTATAAGTAGCAACATGTAGAAAGATTTTCTCACTACTAAAAACTCACAGTGATAAAAATTTCAAGTCACTGTCAACCTGAGTTTTCAAGACCCTTACAACTGGGTCTTTTCTTAGGGGAGTGTTACCAATGTGGTAATTTGCAGAGGTAATCATCTTCCCAAAGGGTATAATTATGTATTTTTTTTTGCATTGTGTTTTAGGCCATGGTACTTGCACCAGTTATTTGTCTGTGTCAGACCTTCCTGGAGGATATTTACATCTTTGGGGGATATGTTCATTTCACCCAGTTCGCAGTCATCAGCAAATTTGGTCAGCCAAAGGCCCTCTACATTTGCCTTGACTTCAAAAAAGTATATTCCAAACAGGAGAGGTCTCAGTACCAAGCCATGTGGAAAACTATTAGAAACAGGCCTCTTCATGCTGGTGGATTCCCCCACCCTAACTTCTTGTGTCCTATCTGTGAGGCATTTGGCTATCGGGTGACATAGGGATTTATGCCTAAATTTATGAGTTTATATACAGTACTCGAGAGCAGTGTTGTGTCAAATGCCTTTACCAGGTCAAGGTAGGCAGTACGTACCATTTTGCTCTCATCCATGGCTCTAGAGTGACCTTGAAGAAGTCCACCAAGTTTAGTAGGCATGATCTGCCCTTGACGAAATCAAACTGGGATGGGTCCACAGCATGAAGATTTCTTAGGTCTCTGATTATCAGGTCCAAGATAATTATTTCCATGGTCCTGTATAGTCAAATTTATGGGTCTGTAGTTCCCTGGGTCTGTTCATGGTTCACCTTTGCAAAGAAGGATGAGAGTTGCAGTTCGCCATTCCCAAGGGATGAAGCCTGTCTGGAGGTTGTAGTTGAATTGAGATTCTAGTGGGTCTGATAGGTCATGTTTCAAGCTAGTTAGGCGGTATCCCGGGATATTATCAGGACCTATTGATGCAGTGCTTTTAGCTCCGAAGAGTGCACTGAGGACCTGTTCTTTAGTGATAGTTGATGAGGAAATAATATAATATTTCTTTGGGGGAAACTGGGAATAATGTGGTGTGGGTGAAACTGGAGCCAAAGTTATTGGCCAGCAAATTGACTATATTCCCAGGTTCTGCAAAGTTCCATTTACTATTAGTTCAGCACACTGTTGGGTGTTCCCTTTAAGGCTGTATACATAACTGAAAAATGCTTTATGGATATCATTAGCCTGGTAGGCTATTTTTCCTTTGAAGTTGGCTTTAGCAGACTTGATTAGTCCCCTGAGTTGCTTGTTGAGGCTGATAACATTTTTTTTTCTGTTTTGGGCATAACCTTTCTTAATATCAGACAGGATTTTCTTCCTTTTGTTGTACAACCTATTTGTAATGTGTGTCCGCTGTAAAAAAGGATAGTAAATCAGCAGATTTAACAAACTCTAATAGCCTGTTTCCTTTTTTGAAACAGAATACCGGAGTTTGTACAGTGTTTTCTGGACTACCGGAAAATCAATTTGATTTCCAGATAGTCCAGAAAAAATGGATAGGTGGCAACCCCAGGCTATCTGCCCTTGCAGGCCATTTTAGGCTTAGCCAAATTTCCTAACCTAAAGGTAAAACTCAAACACTGTAACCTGTGTCTATGAGGTTAACACCTTAAAGGACAACAATGGGATTCTATTATTAAATGCTCAGCTTCTGTCTTTTTTCTCCATATTTACTGTCCTTGCTAGAATGCCGTGGTGGTGCAGCTGTAGCATTGTCCCTCACAGTAAGAGGTACTCCCATTTGATTCTCGGCTGGAGCACTTTCTGTGTGGAGTCTGCGTGTCCTCCCTGTGGTCGAGTGGCATTCAAAAGACATGCGTGAATTTGTGTGCCTTCGTTGAAGGTTGAACATCGTGCTGGCACCTCGGCACTGTAAAAATCTACTGCCAGTCATTAGCGAACCGGAGTTTCACTGTGGCGACCCCTAACCGGGAAAAGCCGAAAGAAGAAGAACAACATTACTGTCCTTGCTATTAATAAACAACAATACAGCATTTAAAATATTTTAAATTGACTGTTTCTCTCCACTAGAACAGTACCTTACTGTATTGTGTTGGTTTCACTTTCAAAAAACATTTGTCCCGCCGTGGAAAAGTCTCCAATTCACTGATGAAGGCCACTGGATACAGGTAGGCTTCTGGCCATTTCCCTCCCCAAACTGACATCGCCACTTGTTGCGTCTTTCAGCTTATCCCGGTTAGGGGTCGCCACAGTGGAACTCCGGTCCACTAATGTTTGGTAGAGGATTTTTACGTGCCGAGTTACTGACATCACCACTACCATCCTAAAAAGCCACTCATGCTATGATGTCACAGTTCTCTGGTCCTTCCCCCACCCATACAGAAAGTAAAGGCTAGAACAAAGAAACAGTACATGAGTCAAGTCTCCTGCTGTTAGCGGTCAGTCACAGTAGGTAACAGCTCAAATTACCCTTAGCACTTTGACTGCTAGGGAAGTTAGGTGTGAAGGGGGATGGGAAATGAGTCAAAGTAGTACAAATTCAGGCTTCACTAAAGACTGCAGTTTAGCCATTCTAAAAAGAAGCAGCAGTAAAAAGCTCTTTGAAAGACTGTTCTGTGGCATTTGCACTGTTTGTGTTTTAAGTAGTCATTAAATGGCATGAAATGTTACTTAGAACTGATTGACTGAAAGACAGCAGTGTATGCATGTAAAATCAGTGCAGTGGCAGGAGCATTAGGAAGAAAGAGGCTTCCACGATGTCATTTTTTACAGTCAAGCACTGCATTTTGGGATACCTAGAGGCATACTAAAAAATCAGAATTACTTCAAGATGCCATACTCATGTGGTCGAACTCAAAAATTACGTATACAAATATTTAAAAACCTGTAAATAGTCCTATATTGGTGTTAAAATGTAGGAAACACCAAACCAGCATGAATTAAATGTTGTTTGAGTCTGTGGGTGCAGTTCTCTTTTAAAGGATTATATTAATTATTTTAAAGTTTTTTTTTGTATGTGAAAGGGTATGCTTTTCATTCACTGTCACTTCGTTGCATTTAAGGAAATTGTTCCATTGGACAATTAATCAATTAAGAATTAGAGAAACAGTTAGTGTGTTTTTCTGAAGAAGACTTTATTGGTTTTTGGAGTTAAAATAAAGTGGATTTATTTTAGGTTTCTGACCCTCATTTGGTTTCTCCTAGTGAACTTGTTCCAGTTTCTCTTTTAAAGGAGAACCACAAGAAAAAAACTGCAAAAAAAACATGTTTTTCAACAGACTTTGAACTTTTCTGCATTGCTAATACCTCTATTTCAATGTAAATGGTTACTGTTATTTTCTAATTTGTTATACCCCAAAATGATGTAAAGGGGGGTGCCATAGCTAACATGATTTTGTTTTACAGTCAATGCCTTCATCTTCCTGATGTCAAGTAAGAGGGACAGAAAGAAATTCAGTACTTACGTATTATCGCGACCAGATTTTCGCTGTAATGTAGGTTGCTTTCTGAGGTGCAAAGTGATACCGATAATGTAGTGAAAAACTCAGAAACAATGTTTTCTTTACCAGTTTTAGTTTGCTTAGGTAGATTTTTGAGTTAAACACATAAAAAAATAATGTTTTACTGTAGGTATGCCCTTTCACAGATGCCAAAAGCACTGACATTCAGTCATCATTTGATCGGAGGATAGCACCATTAGAAAATAAAACCTAAGCAGTACTGTCCGCTTGTCACAGACAAAACAACCCTACAATCACATATCATTCTCATCCAGTATTGCCACATTGGATAACCTGATAGTTTTACAGCAATGCTATCATAAAAATTTCCTATCAAGTATGTTCATTAAATTTTGCGACTGCTTTCTTATTGTACTTTGCAAGCTTTTATTGTATAGCTTCTTGTAAAAGCCTGTTGGTGCAGCTTAAAAAAAATAAACAGATTACATGAAATCATTTGCATGTCGCCCAGTTTTTCTTTACAGAATTACATCCATACAATTACAATAAATTAGGACTACAGCTCCCAAATAATCCTGTTGAGAGTAGAACAGTCACTCTGTGAATTGAGACAAGTCCATTTTACAGTAATCCTTTTCCCAATACGATAGCAGCCGAGCCAGTTGAACCGTGCATCTTAAAGTACGCAGTAAAAGGAAGAAACCTTTATCAGTTCCTTAACTTCCTGAATATAAAACAAACAAACTGACTTGATCTCAGTAAAGACGTTAAATAACATCTTACGCTATTTCCAAAACTCCTTTCAGGTCAAAATATGTATTCACGCAGCCATGATGATCATGATCGTTGTATTCATTGCCTGATGTCAGTAAAAACACACTACCCACAAACCTAAATTTTATCCCTTATTTGTCTTCCATACCCATCAAGAATATCCTATACACATTAGTCAACCCTATTAAACTAAAAATACATTGTTTCAGTCAAACATAACCAATTCTCGCATATCACAAATCTGGTTGCGATAATACGTAAGTATCAGAAATTCTTATGCCTAGGAGTTCGATTTCTCTTTCATTAGCTGACAACATTGTTGTGACTGTTTAGTTTTCACTGTCAGCATCAATCTGCATTTTTAATTTCTTTGCTTCCCTTGATTTTCCATTAGTGGTCATCTCTTCTTCTTCTTTTGGCTTTTACCGGTTAGGGGTCACCACAGCGTATCACCTGTCTGTTCATGATTGGCAGTAAAGTTTTACAGTGTCGAGTTGCCAGCCCAGTGCCTAACCTTCTATGGAAGGCACACACACACACACACACACACACACACACACACACACACACACACACACACACACACACACACACACACACACACACACACACAAACACACTCATGCCTAGGGCCAATTTAGAGTATCCAATCCACCTACAGCATGTCTTTGGGATGAGGGAGGAAACTGGATCACCCGGAGGAAACCCACATGACCACTGGGAGGACATGCAGACTCCTCACAGAAGGCACCCCAGCTGAGGATCAAACCAGAGAACCTCTTACTGTGAGGCAACAACGCTAACAACTGCACCATCATGGCCGCCCCATTAGTTGTCATCTCTGTTGCGGCATTTTAAGGAATGTTTGAATAACAGGCTTGAAATATATCTGAGTTAATTGTTCTTTTCAAAGGAACAACTCTAGTTCACGGTTCAAGTGAGAGAAATCTGACCCCTGTGATTAATAGGTGTTACTTGGGTTGAGATGGTTTGTGCTACATTCACAGTTACAAATATTTTAGCTGGAATTAAAGTCTTTGATGTTAATCTTCCTTCCCCAACTCACCGTTTTTTCTCAGCAAAACAATGTATTCAATGCAAAAATGCTGTAACAAAACACCATAAGAGACATGCAGTTTTACAGAAATTACATTTGAAAAAAATGCAAAATCAAATAGTGATAGAAAGTAAGAAGAGTTAGAGGAACATATTTGCTTTCTTTCTTTGTGGCATTGAGCTTTATTAAAAGGAAAGACATTTGCATCTGAAAACTAAGCTTGAAAGCCCTGTCTTTGTTCAGACTCCAGGTTACACTATTTATCTGAGGTGTCATGCTGGCAATCTGTAATTGATAAAGCACATTTAAATGTCATGGTTTAAGAGCCATTGTTTTATTAATGGCTCTGTAGTTGGAATAAGTGACCTAACTTAATTATCCTGCCACTCTTAGTAGCCTTTGTGATATAAAAGATGATGAGACAATTGCAGGAAAGAAAGGCACACACAATTGCCCTCTACTGTAATATCCCCATTGTATGAATAAATGTATTTGTAAATATCTACTAATGTTTTCTTAATTTTTCTTTTTATAATTTCTGTTGCAGATTGTAATTTTAATACTATGTTCCTGACCCGTATTACTGTATCATTTAATTGCGTATGATTTGTAACATTATATAATGTTTTTATGGAGCTTTTCTCCCCAGGACTCCATTGAAAATGGGTTCTTCTAGGGCCAATGGACTATCCTAGTAAACAAACTGTAAAATACATAAAAATAAATAACTATTAAATTATGTTTTTTTCTGTATGGAAAGTGTTTAGTATTGTATTACAGGGAAGGAAAATAAAGTTTTGGAAACAAAACACTTGACTTTTGGCTGGAGTTTTCCTTAACCATTATGCTAACCCCAACTCCAATAATTATATTAACTTACTGAAATATCATCCAGCTGCCTCATGATTCTGAGTAGGATAATTGGGATATCAGAAATGACCAACTTTATAGATTCATAGATGGTTACTAGGTTACTGGCCCAAGTACTTACTCCATATAAAGTACAAGCTGAGACCTTGCTGAGATTTGAACTCAAGAACCCCAATTTACACTTTTACTAGAATGTTTATTTGATTTTCTTTGAATTTGATAACATAGTGAGTAAGTGATCACTCATGTCCTGATCTTTTAAGTAAGGATCAGTCCAGTCCAGATGCTGTGTTTTGGGGTTTACCTAGTCTGGTAGGACTGGATGGAGATGAGAGAAAAAGCCATGTAGATTATTGCTGTAGATGGGGAGCTAGATGAGAAGGAATTCACCTAACACTATGGATTCCTGGGGGTAAGAGTTAGTTAGTGGAAGAGAAGTCCTCAAGGTTTTGTTATTATTGTTGGGGGGGGATGTAAATACATGCTATATTTATGTTTTATGTTTGTTTGGTTGAAGTTTTACAATAGATTTGTAATGTATTTTTGTAGAGTATGGCTACACCACCACCTTTATGAGTTATTCAGTCTGCTCTTAGGTTGTGAATCTATGTTTTCACTTTTGATGTTTAGATGACAGGTCAGAAGAGAGTTAAAGGGTCTGAGTTTAGATTGAGAAAATGAGGGGAGGATAGGGTGTTTATTGTTCAGTACAGTACTGTTTATTCTACAGTTATTTGAGTTATACCTTTCTCTGCATACTGCTGTCGGTATCCTCTGCAGCCATTTCTCCCCTGTCTCACCCAACATCTAAACCATATTGGTTGTGACCTCATCTGAGTCTGATGTTTATCCTGACTTCATTTCCTTTCTGGCTTCTCTTACTTTTTAAGGTGGACTCTTCTTCCTCTTTCACTCCTAGCTGTGTCTGGGGTGGTACATCATTCAGAAATTGCTGGAAGTACTCCTTCCATTTGTCTTGGATTTCCTGTGAACTGGTGAACAAGATGTTGTTAACATCCCTAACAGAAGGTGTCAGATGACTATATTTTTAACTTTTTGTCTTTGCCCTATAGCCTGATAAAGTTTCTATGTCCTTTCTGCTAAGTCAATTTCTGCAAATTGATGAGGTGCCTCTGATGCCTTGTTCTTTGCTATTGTGACTGCTTTCTTAGCCAGTCAATATTCCTTTTCAGCCTGGTCCATCTTTTCTATCTACCAGTTTTCCTGCACTTCCTCTTTCTTTTCATAACTTTCTGGATTTCTCCATTTCACCACCAGCCTTCCCTATGTACCTTATTTTCACACCTGGCCTGGCTACAGTCATCATACCTGCTGTTTGATATGCTGCCATTTGTCTTATACTCGTCTCATTTCCTTTTTCTCCTGAGGTGCTTGAGCCCAGAGTAAATCCTTGAACTCCTGTGCTTTCCCTTCAGTCAACTACAAGGTCTCCAGCCTAATTTCTGTTGACCTTAGAGCCTTCTCTGACCACTGCTTGCAGCATATTGTGGCCATCTGTGGTTTAGGCCTTGGGCCAGATGTTAAACTGCGATAAATTTGCAATTTGGGGTTATACCGCACTGCCCTTTCCTTACTAGGAAGAAGTCTATCTGACTCACATGCTAGCCACTCTTGTATGTAATCGTGTGACTGTCTCTCTCTCTTCCTGAATCATGTGCTGGCTACCATTAACCCATTTGCCACACATCAGTTGCCTCACTGATGTGAACCTAGGCAGTCCTCATAAACTATTATGTCTGCCCTGATATGGTCATCATCATCAGCAACACCAAATGATGCTGTCCTGCTTTATGTAGTAGGTCCTGCAACTGCAGCCAGAATACACTCTTATCCATGTTTTCACAAACCTGCTTTGGCGCATAACCTCAGATTATGAATTTTGCCCTATGTTTACACTGGAGATTGATTGCCATGAGTCTGTCACTAATTATGATCACATCCCTTGCTGTTTTCAGAAGACTCACCCTCACCATAATTCCACACAATTTCTAGTTTGTCCTCTCCTGAGTAGTAGACTCTGAATCCCAAACCAAGTGGCTCTGTGGTACTAACCTTAAATTTTGTCTCCTGACTGCACATGATGTCCAGCCTCCTTTCATCCATTTCCAAGCTGCATACCAGGTAATCCAAACTGAGCAAATGGACATTAGCCAGCCTGTCCCTTAATGAACCAGGGTTGCTGGGCTTTATGTCAGCACACCCTGGCCATTTAAGGCAGTAAGATACCTCCTGTCATTTTCTTGGGTCCCTGGAGTAGATTGGAGTAAACTGTATCCTCAACCCATTTATCACAAGCACTTATCAATACTGATTAATAAGTCAATTACTGAACAATACATCCCAACCATTTGAAAAATCTCATACATAATTCCCCAACATAAAGGTGGAATTTCACCTGAACTCACAAACTATAAACCCATAGCTATCCTTTCACCACTGTCCAAGCTACTTGAAAGGTGTATTCATTCCCAACTTATTCAACAAATTACAGTGAAAAAGCTTCTGGCCAAATCACAAAATGACTTCAAACCCCATCAGAGAACTACCACCACTTTCCTTAGTTTAACCAACACCATCGATCAATTTAGAAATAAAGGCAAAATAGTTTCTTCAGTCTTTCTTGATATGTCTAAGGCCTTTGATACAGTCTCCCTTCCTAAGCTATTGACCGCTCTCCTCAACCTCCTCAACCTCAGTATCAGCCCTTCCGCTATTGCATGGTTTCAAAGTTACCTGACAGGCCACCGACAAGCAGTTAGCCGGTTACAAGAACTCTCCCCATTACTCCCAGTCTCACTTGAAGTCCCACAGGGGTCTATGCTTGGTCCCCTACTATTCAACATTTTTACAAATGACCTCAATACCACTTCTCCCCTAGCTTCTGTCATCCAATATGTAGATGACTCCACTCTTATATGTGCTGCATCTACTATGCAACAGCTTCAAGATGTTACCCATAAGGCCTTCACTGAAATTGAAACTTGGCTAACCAACTCGCAGCTTATACTAAATCCCAGTAAAGTCAAACTATTGATCTCAAATCTCTCTGGGCCGTCAGACTCTCCACTCACCTTCTATATTACTGTTAGTAATAATACAAAAATCTATTGTAAATTACAAACAAAACTACTAGGTGTCATAATCGACAATGAGTTCAGGTTTGACTTACATATATCACAAACAATTAAGAAGATGCACAAAACAGAGGCACCTCTATATGGAAACAAAAAATTCTTAACAGATAGTTCTAGGATAGCCAAAGGTAAAACCCTCCTTCTGTCAATACCTCTTTATGTCTTTCCCATGCTTGACAATTTTAAAAAGATAGATTTAAAGAAATTAGAGAGATGCTACAACAAATTGCAAAATATGCCACACACTCCACACCCCTGAGACACCATAAAAAAACTCTCTTGGCTAGAACTCCAACATCTCTTAATCAGCAATCAATTAACCATGGCTTACAAAATAATTAATCAAGCCAAGAAGACACCAGCTCTTAAAAATTTACTACAACCGTATTCTAACAAGTATTCTAACGTATTCTAACGTATTCTAACGTATACTTCACTCAACAAATAAATCACTATTACATACTACCAAATCATCAAATGCTACAGGTGATTCTCTTTACTCAAACTAAATTGCAAAAAGTGGGAACAACCTCCCCTATGACATCAGAGCCACCAATAACTCCATACAATTTAAAAACAAAAATACTCAAAACATATTTAGCAGACTCATGGCTCTGATCATGTAATAGCCCAAGTTAGCTACAAAATACTATGTACTCATATGGATGACCTTATTACTCACACTATACTGTGCTAATTCCACTTGCTATTATCCTAACCTGTAACCTATACCAATCTTCCTTTACTAATCTCCTACAAAGATCTAATACATTTACTCCTTTTACTCATCTCTAAACAATTACTGTCTACGTATTTTATCTGTCTAGTAATAGTGCCCTATTAACTATATATGTTTATTGGATTCCACAGACATGGTTTATATATGCTTATTTTGGTTTGTGTAGTATCATAGTGTGTATAGAAATATCACCTTCTGTATGTACTATGTTTATGTTACTACGCGTGGAGCTTTTCTCTCCAGGCCTCCATTGAAAAAGGGTTCTATCCCAGTTGGACTATCAAGGTAAACAAATGTAAATAAATAAATACATAAATATATAAATACATACATAAATTAAATAAATAAATAAATAAACATAACTATGCCCATTTTTGGTGACATAACCTGACTAAATCAACTAGATGGAATTTTTACATTATTGGATGGCTAGCCATGACATAGCAAGTGGTCTGTGAGTCTCACCCACCTTTCTAGAGGATATTGTGTACCAGAATTGAAATTTAAAGTAGTTGGTTTGTATAACTCTTCCCTCGAGTAGACATCACCCATATCACCCAGAGTCTGCGCTCCTGCCCATGGCTCTATTTATACACTGGGTGAAAATAAAATGTAAACACCCAACATATTCTTAGCAGATGGAGGGAATCCATAGAAACACCAGAGGAGAACATTCAAACTACATTCATGCATTGGCCAGAGGTCAGGATTGAACCTTGAATGGGAGGTGAAGACTTTAACCATTATGCCAACTCTGTGTTTTGTTTTGTTTTTTTTTTTGTTTGGGAAGGTATTTCACAATGTGCATCGTCATGTTTAGACATTATTCACAGATGAAGACAAGACACAGGCATGACATGGCACTTTTTGCTGAGAAAGTAACTTTGTATATGAGCAGTAGGATTAACAGTGTATAAACATTTGAACAGTTTATAAGAACAGCTAATTTGACCACTCTTCTGACTACATGAAGAAAATGTATATTTTTACAAAAAAATAATTAAGTAAACACAAAGGTTATCACTAAAAATATTGATGACACTGTATCTAGTAACACTCAATGTTATGTTTTAAGAATTGCTTTTCTAAGTCTTAGGAAAAGGTGCTGAAATAAATGAAAGGTAAGTACTATGTCATATTATGTGGATACAAAGTATCCAACAGTAAGGTGGAACTTTGAATAAAAAATAAGGTAATGTGAGTGTGGTAGCCTCTGTTATGGTATTATTGAATACAAGAAATCATAAATTAGAAACAGCGGCAGCAGAACTAAAACCTTTAGAAATTGTAACTTCCAAAATATAGCTCCTTATACAATAAAGGTAATCTCTCCTCACCTCAGACCTTGCTTGTTTTAGATAGCATACACTTTTCTTTCTGAAAAAAAGTCTTCAAGTGGCAGACTTAAGCTAAACAGAGAATCACTTAATAAACTAAAACAATGCTAAATGAGCCTTTTTCCTATGTCTTAGAATCAATTCATAAAAAAAAAAAAAATCATGTTTGGATGTAAAACCTTTGGAAAATTATCTGGACAGGTTATTGAGAAGGCAGTCTATACTCAGTTCTGTTCACATCTGATATATCATAGCTCAATAGAGTCTTGTCAGTTTGGGTTTAGGTGTAAGAGTAGTAATGAAGCAAAACTCAGCAGAGTAGTTAATGACATACTGATGGTGATTGATCAACCTAAATCTTCCATCGTTATCCTATTTGATATCTTGTTAGCCTTTGACATTGTTGATGGCTGTATTCTTATCAAATGTCTTATATCTGATACTGGCCTTTCATGGTTTGCTTGTTGCGTGTTGGAGCCTACACTTGGTTTACCATTCCAAGGCAGTGCTATACAACAAATGGCAAAGACATTTTTTGTCAAAATAAGGACATTGACTTGATTGGGTGCTGTCTTGAATATTTTGTGAAAATGAATTATTTGACAGGTACAACTTTCACCCTAGTTTCTCAAGTGATAAATTATTAGGTAAAAATTCTTGTGTACTAATACAATTTTAACATTATAATCTTATTCTGTCTAAAGATATGGACAGGACAATAAGCTTACTAGAGTAGTAAATATTTGTAGAGTAATGCACCTAGTCTTACAAATAAGATTGGAAACTCAGCTATAGCTAGTCAGACATAACTTTTGATTACAGCTATCACTGAGGCATGTAACTGCAGTAATGTTTTCACATGAGTATTTAATAAATACGAATGTTTAAGAACTGACACTTCAGGAGGTGGGATAGTCATTTTTGTTGATAATTCTGTAACCTCAAAATTATTATGGGGCAATATTAATTTGGAGACTTTTGCCTTTAAGCTTTCAAGGTTTTAAATAATTTGTAGTTTTCACAGCCCAAGAATGAATGCTGACTCTAAATTCAATATTTATGATTCCTGGCTGACAAATGTGATTTTTAAAACTTGATAACCATAGGTGTTTCATTTTCCTAATATTAACCAAAGATGAGGAGCATGCTGCTCACTGAGTTGACATGAATTGTATGATTTAATTACATTAAGAAATGTGCGTCCGATAACTGTTTTAAATACACAAAATAATAATCCTTTGGATCTATTGCTTATTAACATTTGTAGAAAAAATCATAATAATAGATGTCTTCTCCCATTAAGGGACTCTGATAATTTGTCTTTAGAATTTATTGTAGATTCATATATATTAATACTTATAAAATGGTCATAACAAATTTGACTACTCAAGGATTAATAATCAATTACTTTCTGAAGAACTGAATTACCTAGTTTGGAACACTAAAACTTCAGATGTACTATTAGTCTCTTGATAGTTGTTTGATACCAAATGCTCACAGATATTTAAAATGTGCAAAACGGTTAGATTAGTGTCGAAAAATGGGTTTTGCCACCATGGTAGACTAGGAAACCAAAAAAAAAAAAAAATTAGTAAAGAAAAAAATAAGGAGCTACTTCTTTAACAATTTGGTTCAATCTGTTTTGTAGATTATTGAAAACTCAAATCCAAAGCTGGTAACAATTATGTTAGCAGTATCAAAAAGGCTAACAATAGACTTAATCCTTTTTAAATAAAGTTACAATCGTTGCAATTCTTCTATAATAGCTGATGTTTTGAATGACTATTTTACCCCCTTAGGTTCATCCACTACTGTAGTTAGAGTGAAACTCCAATTACAGACACATGTCACATTTCATGTCCATTACCTATATCTGAAACAGTGCAACCTGCGTTAAATATGATTTAAAAGAACAATGATGCTGGGTCTGACGCTATACCAGGTTATTTCATTATAATATTTCTAGCCAACTGATACACCCTTTACCTTATTATTTAATATGTTTAAGTAACCAGTACTTCTGTTGACTATACAAAACTGGCAAACATTTACAGAGATTTAACAGCAGATCTTTTGATGATACTTCTAACTATAATCCAATAAGTCTAAGGTCACTGATGGGTATGTATTTTGAGATGTGTTTATTTTCTTTTCCAAACATCCATGAGAATGCACTAGCACTTGCTGATGTTAAACAACATGGTTTCATAAGAAAAAGATTGATGTTATACTTTTATAATGTATATTAGATCTATAATTGAATATAACTCATTATTTTGTTTACATTCAAGAGTTTATCTCTCTATACTGGAATGCCGCTAAAGAAAATCTACTGTATGAATTATGGAGTGAAGTACAGTAACATATTTTGTTTAGTTAAAGCTAACTGACTTTCCAGCAGTTAATATCAGTTATGAGGCAGAGTGTGCCTTGCAAACCACACACTTCTTGATGAAGAAACATGGTGTTTGTTAAATACTGAATTGCTACACTCAGTGTGCTTTTTGTTGAACAAATTATACCTTTTAAATAGCAAAATGCAAAATCACTTGTGGATCAGTGTCTATCTCACAAGATATTGTGAGATCATGGAACAGACTGCCATTACAAGTAAGGAAATGTAAATCTGATATTGTTAATCCTCGTCCACTTCCTTACGTATGGGTTATGGTTCTGATATCGGAACCGAGCCAGTCATATACCAAGCTCACGTCAGCAATAAACTCTCGAGCTAAGCAATCTCTTACCCATAATCCCCCTCTCCCTGTTACCCCAGATTTCGTTTGCCGCGTTGCCATCAGGTTGTGTCAGGATGTTGCTCCTGAGCTAAGTGAAACCTTTTTTTGTCCTTTTATTTCAAAATAAGGACTTTTTCTCTCAGAAAAGTTGATTTTCTGATTTCTCTTACCTTATCTCATTTAGTGACTCCCTTTTCTTTCAGTTTTCTAAAAATTTTTTAGTCACTTTCATCCTTTTTTATCTAATGTAAGGTATCAGTTGATTACCATAGTTGGTAGATAGCCCTTTCTTTCTTTCCTTCAAGTAATTTTGTGTTTTTGTATTATTGTTGGTATTTGCCTTTCCTTTAACATGACAGATAAAAAAGGTAGTACTGGTTTTAAAAGATGTTATGATTGTGTACATAAACTACATACTTCAGATGCACATTCTTTGTGTGTTTTCTGTTTAGGTGCACCTCACTTAACTGTTGACCCACCCTGTGGGATTTGTAAGAATTTTTCCAACAGGACACTGATAGAGAGGAAAAATAAACTTTTGCTGAAAGGGTTACTAAAGTCTCCCTTTTCAGAGGCTATTTCTGGGTCAGAGGCCTCAACCTCTCCAAGATCCCATAAAAAGAAGTCTAAGGATGCTTCTAAGGCTAAATCTCTTCCTTCTTCCCCGGCTTGGGACTCTCATCAACCAAGAAAGAAAGCAAAGATTTCTGCTTCGGATCTGACCCTCTCAGATCCGACACCTTCGGCGCCTAGATCTTCGGCTCCGAAAAAGTCATCAGCACCACCTATGTCTATGGCACCGATGTCCTTTGCTGTATTGGAGGGGCCCCTCAGTTCAGACTTTTTTACCGGCACCGACCTCACAGTCGGCACAGACCACCATTGTTTCAGAACCGACAGCTCAGTCCTTGTTTACTATTTTATCGGTTCCAGCCTTGGCACCGACAACTACTTTGGCACAGACCTTTTCGTCGGCACAGACCATTACATCGGCACCAATGACTTTCTCGGTGCAGACACCTGTAGTGCAGTCCTTTACGGCACCGTTGTTTTCAATGCAGTCTACTGAGATGGGCACCGACCTGCCCTCATCTCTCGATAGACCTGTTTCCCCCTCAGCTGTTTCTGTGAGATCTACCAGAAGCCTCTCCCAACATGACGTATTGCGACTTGTGGATCAAGTGCTTTTGGCCAGAGGAATTCCACCTCTCAAGACCTATCCTTCTCCCTTGAAATCTACTGACATAGCACAGTCTTCCCCCTCTACAGTTTCCTTTATGGATCTCTCTAAGGAGCCACAGTTGCCTTCGTGGCAGAAAAATTTTGCTATGACCCAGGATTTGACTTTTTTCAGCTGTCCTGGGACTCCCAGTCGGCAGGCTGGATCACTTAGGGGAGAGGTGACTTCCTCCTTGGGCACTCACCTCTCTTCTAGTGGACCTGCCTTCCAAGTCATGAAGAAGGCCTTGGCATCTACCACTGATATTGTGCTTACTATCTCACCATCCTCCTTTGGACCACTATGTACACAGGTCGCTTTTAGTGGACACCGGGTGCAGAGGTAACAGGATATGCTCCCACAGGATACTCCTTTGGTGTTGTCTTCCCCAGCGTCTCCCTCTGAGGAAGTTCATCGGAAATCCTCGTGCAAGAGGAAACATATGGGCTCCACTGAGGAGTCTCTCACTGAAGACACAAACTTTGATGATGGGGAAGGGTCCCCTCAATTCACCTTCTGACGTATCCTTTGGTGATATCCTAGAAATCCTTAAACAGAAAGGTGAATGGCAGTTCTCTAACACGACTTCTGAGGAGTCTGTGTTCCTGCAGGCTTTTCCCACCTGCAGATAAACTGGTCTGGCTCATTGTGCAGCATGCATGGAAGACCGCTGATACTGTTGAGGCCATTCCCCGGAGGCCAGACAAAATCTTGTCCCCCCCTGCTTCTAAACCTCATTGGTCTAAAGGTCTCCCTGTAGATGCTCTGGTATTGGCAGCCGCAACTAAGAAAGACCTGGCAGAAGAAGAAAGCCAGACTGTCCATCCGCCCAACAAAGAGTCCAGGGCATTGGATAGGATAGGGAAGCACACCTTTGCATCAGCAACCTTTGCTATCAGGTCCCTGAATTATATGGCACACTTCACCAGGCTTCAAAGAGACCTAGTATCTGAGCTCTCTGAAACTTTGGCAGGTGCCATGTCTGATGAGGTCCGTGACAAAGTGGCCTCTCAGCTGGCCACTATTGAATCGATTTTGAACTCCTCCATGTGCTTGGTCTCCCACATATCTGAAGGAACAGCTAGAGCAGCGAGTTCAGGCATTATTTTGAGATGACATGCCTGGATGCGCTTATGTAATTTTGCAGAACCCTTCAAGGCTTCCTTTCTCAATGCTCCCATCGAGTCCTCCTCCTTGTTTGGACCCAAAGTCAAAACTACATTGGCCAGGTGTGAACAGGATGGTAAGACCCTGTCTGCCGTAGGTGTCCGTTATTTTTCCCCCCAAAGTGCTTTCTCCAAAAACCAAAAGAGCAGGAATATGTGGTACAGAAAATCTCAAGGTCCTTTCCGTGACACACAGGTCAATGTTTCCCCTAGGGGCAGAGGGGGAAACTCACAAGGAAGACACCCCTTTCGGGGCAGAGGGGGTCCGTGTAGTCAGGGTTCCAGAGATTTCTTCTCCGGGCAATCCTGGGTGGCACAGTGGTGCAACGGTTAATGTTGTCTCCTCACAGCAAGAGGTTCTCTGGTTCGATTCTCGGCTGGAGTGCCTTCTGTGTGAAGTTTGCATGTTCTCCCTGTGTTCACGTGGGTTTCCTCTGGGTACTCCGGTTTCCTCCCACATTCCAAAGACATGCATCTGGAGCATTTCTCCCTGGGCCTCCACTGAAAACAGGCTCTGTGGAATCTAGTCGGACTTTTCTGGTCAACAAATGTTAAATAAATAAATAAATAAAATAAAATCCTACCAGTGCTCCTGAAGAGCGGCCCAACCCTTTCCTCTGGAAGTGGTTGGGGGACATTTCTCTTTGTACCCTTCTGCCTGGCTAACTATTACCAACGATTTTTGGGTACAAAGGATAATAACCAGAGGTTACAAGATCCCCTCCGAACTTTGTCCTGTCCCTCCATCAAGATTTCCTGGCATTCCACCCAGTCAAAGGGAAGAAGCAGCTCTAGAGATTACAAAGCTGCTAAACAAAAGAGTCATCCAAGTAGTCCCAACAGACCAGATAGGATCCGGATTCTACTCGAGACTATTTTTGGTGCCAAAGAAAACCGGGGACTGGAGACCAATTTTGGATCTCAGTGTGCTAAACAGATTTGTGAGTGTGCAAAAATTTTGGATGGTCACTATGCAGTCTATCATTCCTCTCTTGGAAAAAGACGATTGGATGTGCTCGATAGATCTTCAGGATGTGTACTACCACATAAAGGTGGACAGACCATCAAGAAGATTCCTGCGCTTCTGTGCAGGAGCCAGTCATTACCAGTTAAGAGTACTGCCCTTCAGACTCTCTACAGCCCCCAGAGTGTTTACAAAGTGCATGGCAGTTGTCACAGCTCACCTGCGACTTCAAGGTTTTCAGGTTTTTCCATATCTAGACGACTGGCTCCTCTCCGTCCCCACCAGACACCTATTGGAGGAAGCCCTGGCATACTCTCTCAATACTATCGAAAAGTTGGGCATAACAATAAACTGGCAGAAATCAAATCTCACCCCTTCTCAGTCCACAGAATTCATAGCGGTCATTCTGGACTCAAAAACTTGCAGAGCGTCCATACCGGAACACAGAATATCAAGAATCAGACAGAAACTGTTACCAGTTCTCTCAATGGAAAAGTCCACAGCTCACTCGATCCTGCAGCTGTTGGGCTCCATGGCAGCTTGCATCACCATTGTCCCCTTAGCCAGGTTTCACATGAGGCTTCTACAATGGCTACTGCTCACCCAATGTTATCCTTTCCAGCTTCCCCTTTCAGCCAAGATTCACATTACTCAGAGATGCAAACAAGATCTAAAGTGGTGGTTTAACCACAACCCATCACAATGGTCTCGCCCCTACTCCCCTCAGAAGCCCAAGGCTATAGTGACCACAGACGCCTCTCTGATGGGGTGGGGAGGGCTATGTCAGGGTCAGACAGTCCAAGGCACTTGGTCCGAAGTGGAGACCCATCTGCATATAAATGTTTTAGAGCTGAGAGCGGTGCTTCTGGCGTAGCAGGCACTCCATCCCTTGCTGCGGTCAGGGACAATTACGATGCAATCAGACAACATGGCGGTAGTCTGGTACATCAACAAACAGGGTGGAACCAAATCCTACCTCCTCTGTCGGGAGGCCATGAGGATATGGCAATGGGCGATGGCTACCAACCGCTTTCTTCTAGCAATGCACATTCCCAGGAGTTCCAATGTGGTAGCAGACAGACTCAGCAGGTGCATTCTTCAACCTCATGAGTGGTCCCTGAATCCTCTCATAGCAGCAGAGATCTTCCACCGTTGGGGCCATCCATGCTGCGACCTGTTTGCATCCCCGACCAACTTCAAATGCAGCAACTACTTTGCCCTGATTCCCCCTCTGGGACAGTCACCCAGGGATGCTCTAGTTCACGATTGGCCCTCGGGTTTTCTTTATGCCTTCCCACTCACTCCCCTCATTCCCCAGTTTCCAAAGAAAGCCTGTCGATTGAAGAGCAAAGTGATCCTTATTGCTCCATATTGGCCTCGTCAGATTTGGTTCCCCTTTCTGTGGCCTCACCTGCTAGATCAACCATGGATTCTTTGTCCAACCTCGGAGTTGATCTCCCATCCACAGAATCTGATTCACCCCAACCTGCACAGTCTGAAGCTCACAGCTTGGCTCTTCCAATTCCCTTGATTACCAGGCAAAATGATCTTCCCTCACAAGTACGGGACATTCTTATTGCATCTCATAAGCCTTCCACTAGAATGACTTATCTAGACAAATGGAAAAGATTTACCTGTTGGCTGAAAGATAAGGAAATTGATCCCTTTTCAGCACTGGTGTTGATGGTACTCAAATATCTAACCGCCCTATTTCAATCGGGGCTGTCAGCATCTACCATTAGAGTACATTTGGCTGCGATCTCTAATTTAAACGAGAATGTCCAAGACTCCTTCCTCATGTCTCACAAGTTATGTAAAGCCTTCATAAAGGGTGTGAATCATCTGAAACCCCTTTTCAGAGAATCTATTCAACCTTGGGATTTATCTTTGGTTCTTCAAGATCTGACATTTCCCCCTTTTGAACCAGCTGCTTCATGCGACCTCAAATATCTGTCGTGGAAGACCTTGTTTTTGGTCACTATTACTTCTGACAGACATATCTCTGAGCTTCAGGCCCTATGTACAAAGAGTCCATACTTGATTTTTCATCCAGACAGGGTATCCTTAAGAACTAACCCTTCCTTCTTGCCAAAAGTCATTTCTGAATTGTCTATTAATCAGACCATTGAATTGCCAGTGTTTTTTCCTGATCATTCTAATGAGGGAGAGTACTGCCTACATACCCTAGACATACACAGACAACTCTGTTTCTATTTGCAAAGGACTTAATATTTCCGTAAATCAGATCAGTTATTCTTGGCTTTTTCTGGATCTAGATTAGGATATGCTGTTGCTGAGGTCACATTGGCTAGATGGTTAAAAGACACTGTGACCCGTATTTATTCGGTGCACAATACTTCTTTGCCAACTACCATCAAGGCTCATTCAATAAGGTCAGTGGCAACTTCTGCTGCCTTCCATGCCAGAGCTTCTTTACATGAAATCTGTGCAGCTGCAACTTGGGCCACTCCTCATACCTTTATCAATCATTACAAGTTGGACTTGGCCTCCAGAGGAAGAGCATCTTTTGGTTCTATGGTGCTCAGGAATGTCCTTCCATGAAAGCCTCCCAGGAATAGAGGTAGCTGGGGACTCTGTCCCATATGTAAGGAAGTGGACGAGGATTAACAATATCAGATAAAGAAGTTATGTCTTACCACAATGTTCCATCTGTATTGTTGATCCTCGTCCACTCATTACGACCCTCCCTCCTTCCCCCTCCTATGGCTTCTAGTGGATCTCACCATCCTTCTCTTTAGGTCATTTGACCAGAGATAGCCTCTGCCTTTTTCTGACTTGTAAACTCAATCGGAGGTAACAGGGAGAGGGGGATTATGGGTAAGAGATTGCTTAGCTCGAGAGTTTATCACTGGCGCAAGCTTGGTATATGGCCGGCTCGGTTCCGATATCGGAACCGTAAACCCCATACGTAATGAGTGGACGAGGATCAACAATACAGATGGAACGTTATGGTAAGACATAACTTCTTTTTCCTAGCTATCATTCAAGAAGTCTTTAGATAGCCGGTTTGTTTGAAGATCATCTCTATGACTTTGGAGCGTGTGTTATGATGGTCTTTGAACTTTGCACTGATTAACAGAAACAGTGAAACTACTCAGTCTGCACTGAAATGTAATTGGGTGATCAGTTTTGATCCCTTGCTGTTTACCATATATATTTTGTCATTTTGTAAGGTCATTGTAAAGAAAGACATTTTCTATCAGTCATATACAGATGGCATCCAGTTATATCTCTAATTTTGTGCCATGAGGTTATTGCATTTTTCAGCATGTAGTTCACTGATTAGATTGAAACCTTCATTGCAGAACTCAGCTAAGCAATGCTGGTGTATGTCACTGTCTATCCATATTTATTCATTCTACTCTCACCTTGAATAACATATGGAGAGAAACAGGTGGAATCTGCATCCTATGCTCATGACCTGGACATTGTGCCCGATAATAAGTTGCCACTGAATTCCCAGATGCCAGCCATTATCAAGGCACCTTATCTGAAGATCATAGCTTAGATCAGACATAATACATGTATATAAATATATCTATATCTATATCCATATATCTCTACATACAGATATATATCACTGGTATTTGGGACAGAGGTATATGGACTGGTTCAGTCCTTTCTCATTTACAGCAGTAATATGCAGCTTGGGCTGCTGGATTATGATCTGGCCTACTTGCAATGGGTTCAGAATTCTATAGAAAGTCTGTTGACTGGCATTCCTTGGATGTGCCTCATCACATGCTGTGAAATCTATCCTGACTACTATCTGTGGCCAGATGTCTAATAAGATATGTGTTCTCATCTTCCATTCGTTATATGATTGTGTATGATTCTGCTCTCCTTACTTGAAAGACCTGATTAGCCCTTATACCCTGCTAGCTCACACAGTTCATCCATGGGCACACCATGAGACATGTAGTAGTAACTCTTTTGTATATTTTGCCCTTGTATTTAGAGGTCAACAAAGATCCCTGAGTCAGCAATATAGTCTACATTTAGGAGGTGCATGAAATAATATTTTTATAGGAAAGCCTGTTGTGATTTCAGCAGAAGAACTTTTTTCTACTTACAGAACTTTATATTTTTAATTCTGGGTTAAGCTAATTTGTAATTATCTACTTTACTATTGCTCTGTTACATTAATGCTTACTAATGATCAGTTTTAAAGTTCAATGTCCGTATATTTTATAGAATAAATTTAGGTTTAATCATTCAAATATGTTTAAATAAATAAATAGATTCTGGCATGCTATAGTCTGGTATAGCTAACCTATTCTAAAAAATGTTTTCCATAATATACATGATCCATTCTTCACTATACACTTGACTTGAAAAAATATTATTAACCTTTTCAAGTGAGGCATGAACTCAGTATTGCACAGAATATGATGACATAACACAACCTATATCCTTTTATTTTCAATTTGTGATTATTTTTCTAAGGTAGGTGCACTTTATATTATAGCTGATATCTGACAGTAGCCTTCGGGAAGTGTTTCAAGTAAAATTAATCAATTTTTGTGGAAAACAGCTGGCATTTTGTTTTAAGCTAAATATGTTTAAATAAATTCATTATAGTTCAGACTGGAGAAAAAGAACTTACTAAATTAGTTTCTGATATAAACTGTGTCTATGTAATTAATTTTTGACAGACAATGTGATTTATTACAGAACAATGGTACTTTCAGACTTGTTTTAGGAATTAAACTTATTTCAGTGTCTCCAGATTCTTAACAGATATTAGTAGCAATTCAAGGCAGTTAAGATCAAATTATGTCATTTCTAATAGCTTGCTTGATACTAGTGGAACAGATGATGCAACCAGTCAGCCAAAGGGCGACTGGTATCACATATGCAGATTTAAACAGCAGAACACACGAATCAGCAAACAAATTCAGTTTGTTCCTAAAATGATTTAGTACATCCACTAAATGATTAATACTTTTGAATGAATGTACTCCGCACCAAATAAACAAAAATACATAGAGTTTCTATGACCACATATGCTTCTGTTTTAAATTAAGAGATTTACTTTTCTAGCAGAATTACCAAACATCTCTGCAGTCTATAGCACTTCACTTTATGTCCAGACCAAGAAATAACATAAGGAAATGCAAATTGTCTCAGGAAATAGAGATAATGTTTCATACATCTTTGGTAAAATACGACATTCATTGCAATGGATGCTTACTATTTGATCTGACAATATTTGTACCGTATAGAGTGGAGAATAAAACCATTAACTCCTTGTTAAGGTTTTGCTGATGGAAAATATCATCATGTCTATCTAAATGATACTATACCATGCCAGGCCCAAATTAGCCATACCAGTAGAGGCGCTGTGGCGACCCCTAACCGGGAAAAGCCAAAGACAGACAGAAGAAGAAGTAGAGGCAGGGAATGTCTTAGCATGATGTCCATAGGGCTAATACATTTGTATATGATGTAGAAATAATGGTTAGGACATTTGCTAGGAATACAAATGTAGACAAATACACATGGAGAGGACAATTTGTTCAGTATGTAACTTAACAATAAATTCTTAAGTCTGGTAATGCCATCTTATGAATTATAAAATACTAATATGATACAAACTTTCAAATCAGAATTTGAAGACCACCATACTTAGCAATAATATTGGTAAAAAAAATTTATTGTGTTCATAAACACTGTGATAGGATTTTTATAACTACATAAACAGTCAAAGAATTGGTAATGTGAGGTAATATATTCTACCTTTGTACTTTAAAATCATTTAACACAATGGGGATCACATGACAATGTAAAAGGATTTTCTCAAAAAGTGTATTAGTTTATTGTTATTTATCCTTTTATAAGATACTGGCTTTTTAATTCTTTATGTGCACAAAGCATGTTGTAATCTCACTAGATAGCATTCAATACGAGTGGTTATCTTATTCTGGAGAATAAATAATGGATAGAAATAAAGAGAATTCATGTCTGCCGTTTTTGAACTGCATGTACTGTTTGCTGTGCTCATGTTACAAAGAAAAAAAAAATCTGATGCATTTACAATAGATTCCTTACCTTGTTTACAACATATGTTTGAAGAAAATGCATTAACCTCCATGGCTTCACACAAATCATACAAGCCCCCACTAGAACTGATTAAACATCAAATAAGCAATCTGTCCTTTACTGGTATTCATAGGTTCATAGGTTCATAGATTAGTACTAAGCTAACTGCCCTTGCGAGCCATTTCAAGCCTAGCCAATTATCCCTTGTGAGACTCAAACTCTGCACCTTGTGTTTGTAAGGCAAACACCTTAACCATTAGGCCACCCTCCCAACTTAACAAACAGATCTTCTCTGTCTTTAAAAGCTGGGTATCTTCCAGACAGTCTTAGCGATCATCTGTCAGCTTTTTAACTTAGGCAGCGATTAAATCCAACAATACTCACTAGCTATCATGGAATTAGTAACAAAAAAAAAAAACTTTACTACTCAAACTTTTATATCCACCCTTAAACTCTATAATTGGGTACCAATGAAACATCTCCACCTAGAGGAAGCTATAGAATACTGCAACTTAACTTTCTTGTACATTCTGAATAGACTAGCGTCCCCAAGAACAATAAGAACAAAAAGCTAACTATGCTCTGTGGTTAACAAAAGAAACCCGATCACTATTAAAAGAAAGAGATAACGCTTGAAATCTGTGTCAAAAAAGCAAAACACAAGTGACTAAACAGACATGACAAGAGCTTAGAAATAAAGCTATAAAACAAATCAAACAGGACAAGATTAATCACTACTAGGATAATCAAACTAAACATCAAAACAACCCTCAGAATTGTTGGTCTGCTACTTTTCATAAAATCCTACAACCTGGAAACACTAGTACTCCCACCCCTACAACCACTGACAACTAAAGCTTTTTAGCTATGCAGTTTAATAAGTATTTTACAGAGTCTATACTAGCCCTCACAAATAATAACTGTTCCACCACCTCTACAGAAATTTCTACAGGAAGTCCAGATAGCAGCACCTTTAATTTCAACCTGTACAAACAAAAACTATAAACAAACTACTAAAAAAACACAAAGCAAAAACCCTAGCAGCTGATAATCAACAGGTAAACACAAGCTCGACCATCAAGGTTCACGAGTACAAAACTTTAATAGAAAAACAATAAAAAAGCAAACAAGTAAAAGGTTTAAGTACTTTCACAGCTGGAGGCCACTTCCTCAGACCACCTGATAACCTATCAGCTTGATTATCCATCTCCTACCCAGTATCCATCATAATAAACTCCATCTCCAAACTAAAGGTATCTGCAATCTGGAAAATCTCGGACATCATTCTGTTACACAATGGGGGAAAATCATTAGAACTATCCAATTACAGTCCAATAGATAATTGTCACCTCTGTCTAAAGTTCTAAAGAGATGCATCTACTCGCAAATTGTACAGTATCTCCTTGATAACAACCTGCTGTCCAAAACCCAACATGGATTTCGGCTCTACCACAGTACTACTTCCACCTTAATGGGTTTCGCAAACATCATTAATCAACATAGGAATAACGGTAAAATAGTATCCTCTATCTTTCTAGATCTATCAAAAGTATTTGATGCCGTTTCTCATAAACTTTGTCAATTCACACTTACTTGGTTCAAAGACTACTTAACAGGGCTCCAGCTGTAAAATGGCAACAAAGTATATCTCATTTCCGAGTTCTATTAGGACATCGAATACGCATTCTGTCAAATGCGTAAATGGCAAACACCAAACAGCGAACAGGCAAAACATCAAAGCAGCTTTACAGCGAATTCTTTCCCTGGGAAAGAAGGTGCTGTGCCGCTTTGGTGTTTCGGTGTGTTCTGCACTGTAGTGCGGTCTCGGAGTTGGTATATTTAAGTGGGGGGTTGGGGTGAAGCCCACCACATTGGGGGTGTGTGGGGGCAAAGCCCCCCCACATAAAACAATGTTCCCAACTGTTTACTTTTCTTTTTATTTATGTTGGAACAGCAATTTCTTTTCCCTAGAAAAGAAATTGCTGTTTTGAGCTTTTGACATTTTCAGTTTTCGCTGAAATAGGGTCGATTAATCCTCGTTTGCTGTTTTCAGCGTTCAATGATCTAATATAGACCCTCATTTTCTACCCATTTCTCTAGGTATAACACAAGGTTGCATTGTAGGTCCACTCCTTTTCACACTTTTCACTAACAATTTACACACTGCTACCCTGCATGCCTCCCTAGTCCAATATGCAGATGATTCTAAATTAATGTGCGCTGCATCATCACTCCAACAGCTACAACTACTAATGCAGCAGTCCTTCTCTGCAGTTGAAACATGGCTTTCTGAAGCTAACTTATTCTAAACCCCAGTAAGAGCAAACTCATGATATGTCAACCCAGTCGAGCTATAGATCCCCTCCCTCGATTTAAAATGACATCTACAAACAATACCACCATCTATCCTTTTTCCCAGACTAAACTTCTGGGTGTTGTTATTGACAATGCTAGAAATTTGATCTACACATAGCCCAGATAGTCAAGAAAGTAAATAAAAAATGTGGCAACCTTCACAGAAATAAGCAATACCTAACTAATACCACAAAGGCCACCATTGCAAGAACATACCTGATCTACACACCTACCTGCCTCACCCATTCTGACAAACCTAAAAAAAATCAAACCTAGCAAAATTAGATACCTGATATAATAAGATTACAAAGTTTGAAACAGATTCCAACTTAAGAACACACCATTGTCTTGCACACAAACAACTTAAATGGCTAGAACTACCCCAGCTTTTAACTTGCAACCAACTTACTTTGGTCCATACACTTCTAAATCAACCTAAAAATAAACCTGCTCTGCAATACCTTCTACTCCCCTAAACTAAGAACTGGTCTTAATGCTCAAATAATAAATCCTTCTTAAAAGTTACTAAATCCAGCAATGCCACTGGAGATTCTTTCTATTTAACATGCATATACGGACAACTACAAATGCTTTGCAGTTTAAAAACGACTCAGATCCCATTTATTGAATACAAAGTTATGCTTATGCACCAATCCTGGATAAAGAGTAGTTGTGTAAAATCTTACCATAACATGAATAGAAGGACATCTTATGAGTTCCTTCTTGCACCCCCCCTCACTATCTAACTCCTCTATCCTCTCTTCCTTAGTCTCCTTAGCTTCTTCACCCATCCTTTCCTTCACAATAATTAGTCTGACTCAATCTCTGCCCCCAAAACTTCCTGCAACTTTTCTCAGTTAGTAACTGGTCTATTATCTCTTTACTATTATTTGTCCCTGACAATACAATATTATTTACCTGTGTTATCACTTCATAGTTATGCATATACATAAAGTTTTGTAGTAGATAGAAATATTAGTATCTGCTATTATTATAAATGTGTATTAACCTTAGTCTATATGTGTACAATCAATGTATTAAAAACTCACTCTATGTATTACTCTGTATCCATGTGTTACTTCTCTGGTGTAATGTTTTAAAGTTTTGTTCAATTGTTTTGTTGTAAATGTGGAGCTTTTCTCCTCGGCCCTCCACTGAAAAAAGGACCAGTGTCCAGTCAGACTTTCACGTAAAGAAATGTAAAATAAGATAAAAATAAAATAATAAATAAATACATTTTATGTATATAAATATATATATATATATATATATATATATATATAAACGTTTTCATTTAAAATGATTAACAATGTAAAAATGCTATATCGTGTCATTCTAGCTCTGTTAATAATAATTTTCCAAACATATATGTCAGTTAGAATAAAATTAATAGCTTCTGCGTGGTACAGAAAAAATTATTAAGGCTAGACTGCACATACAAGGTGTTCCTGTCTTAAGGCATAGGATGTATTTTCTTCTTCTTTTTCCATTAGGGTTGCCACAGTGGAACAACAGATGATTGGCAGTGGAGTTTTACAATGTAAAGTTGCCAGCCCGGAGCCCAACTTTCCACAGAAGGCACACATATGCATATACTCACACCTAGGGCCAATTTAGTATGTCCAACCCTCCTGCAGCATATCTTTGGGATGTGGGACAAAACAGGAGGAAACCCACATGACTGCAGGGAGGACATGTAGACTCCGCACAGAAGGCACCCCATTCAAGAATCAAACAGGAGAACCTCTTGCTGTGAGCCAGCAACACTAACCACTACACCTCCCATGGCCACCCAAGGTGTAGGATGTATCTCTGGTTCTAAATTCTTACCAGATGCATGTATATTTTAAAACTGATTATGAAAACATGTAAAAACATGTAAAAACAATTCCACTTGAAAGAAAAGAGTTCCTGGATAATTTATCTTAAATCTCTTATTTTATCAGTACATTGCGAACAAAACTAAAGCAGATAAGTGTTGCTGTTAATGACAATACAGATATTTGTATTTTAATTTATAACATGTACATAATTACAGCCAGACAATTAGTTCATTATTGTTCTTTTTAGCTTCATATTTCCATTGTTTACTGTATGTTTTGGCAGATGCCTCATTAGAGAACCTGCTCCGGGTGGGAGTTTTTCGTTTCATTGCATAATTAGTGTAGAACACATGCTTTTGATTGGCCTTTGGTGGGGGTACACTCATTTGTTAAAATCTTTGTAGAATATCCAATGTAATGCTGGGGCATGGGGTGAGGGTTGGCTTATGCTTCCTGAACTGGGGCTTCAAGTTCTTTTTGTGAATAGGTCTTACCTTGTGATTGAATGTAATTGGGGAAAAACTTTAGGGAATAGGCTAAAGAAGGTAGAAAGGTGCTAGCAATCTTTTTTTCAACTGTTATACTCCTAGACAACCAAGATGAACACATTTTCATCAGAAATATATTAATCACCTTTACACTTTAAGCATAACTTGCATCTGATCCACAGATAAAAGCTAATTTTATATTAACAAAAAATTATTATCACTTTATCACTCATGTATTAATTTATATGAAGAAGAAATATGCAACATTATCTGGAGATATTATTCCAGTTACTCCTTGATAGGCATTTACAAATCTCAGAGCCATTGGAAGGGAAGCGACACAATGTGCTAGCTTGTCAAGGTTTTTGTATGGTTTACTATATATGGTTTATATGTTCTCAAAGTGTTTTTATCTTTTAAGGGCAGCAAAGAGGTATTAAGCTGCTACATGATAACTTTCTGCTCCCTTAAAAATAAATAGTATGTTGACCATCACTAAATGGTTATGACTGCTTGCAAAAATTGTATTTATGGGGGGGGGGTGTAAAAGGGTCTGAGGGCCACAGTGCCAAACTAGTATGCTATAAGTTCCCTATCACATTTTCTCAACATTGACTGACTACATTGTGACAGCTTATGCAATACTGGGTCTCAGATTGTGAAAGAATCCTTTGTTTTGAGATTGCAAATGGAGCTGCATTCTTATTTGGAATTTAAGACACTTTGTGTATTTGTACATTGCATGGTTAGCACTCTATAACATTCTAGTAAAGCGATATTACCCAATAGATTTGTTAGAACTGGGCAATAATTGATTAATTAAAGGTATGTTGAGGCCCTGAATTTAAGGCTGAGAACCTTATTACCTTTGGAGAGTCTGACATTGTCTATTATTGCAACTGGCAGGGTATTATTACATTTGCAAAATGGGCTATCTGCCTTTAAGTGTTTTTTTTTTTTATATATTAAAAAGCAGCACAGTTTGTTGAGATGAAATAACTATTTATATTGCTGAATGCTGGAAGTATAATGTGTTCACTGCAGCATACAATAAATTATTGCAGACAAACATGTAATTAACTTAAGAAAATGTTATAATGACAGATGTTGCTCATTGTAAAACTCTTGTATTTTTTGACATATAGCTGTGACATCAGTTTCCTGGAAGGATGTAATGACCACTGAAAGGGAATAATAGATTAAGTGGAGGTTTCTAACCTTTTTTTTTCAGTTTTCTGTTCTTTCTTGCTGTTAACTTTAGTTGTTTCACAGAAAATAAATTAAGTTTATTGAAATTCAAGTATTCATTCTTTCAAGAAAGTTTTCACCTACACCATTGCAGTATTCTTTCAATTAAACTGCATCTGTGTGCTAATGGTATTGACTGAATTACAAAATATTCACTATTAAATCATTTTAATTATCCTGGCTGATACTTTACCAACAAAATACATTGATTAATGTATAAGGAACAGTTCCTGAAAATAAAAGCTTGACTTATTCTTTTTTCCATTAAATGCTTGGAAGTTCGTTACTTGCAAAGGTAATTTAAGGTAAAGTCCTAATCAAATAAAGAACTGTTGTCTCTGTTCTTGATATGCTGCATTTTCCTCAACTGAAAATGGGCTTTCTAAGACATTGAAAGCTGCATCGCAGTCACGTCACTCTGTATGGTACCACTCTCAGACTGATATATAATAAATTAGAGGCTGCTTTTTCGGGTGAATTTGTTTGTTTTCCTCTAGCTCACCTTTCTTTGCTGTTACACTGGCTGCATTATGGAAGAAATAGCCTTTCAAACGTCCTTACTTATTTTGTCAAAACTGATAATAAACGACTTTTTGTTTGAATCATTATAATGTTGATACTTTCTTTTAACATTTTTACATAAACTGCATCACGTTTTTTCTTAATTGTCTTAGTTTTATCTTTAGATAAATTAAAAAGGTGTACTAATTTACTGCTTTGACTCTATGGAGATTTTTTTTGTGTTTTCAGGACATCTACTAACTTGGAAGCAACTGTAATGACCCCTCCATACACACACCTTTGTTATATTGTATTCACTGAATTTATGCTTATTCTATGGGGTTGGTCTGCTTGAATAAATTCCTTTATTCAGTCCAACTGCATGGCATATACACACGTTTGCAAACTGGTGTGAGTGAGTTGTGCTGGAGTATTTTACCTCCTGCCATCTAGATGAATCAGTCTGTCTGAGGATCAAACCTTGTGGCTAAAGTAATATTTTATGAGTACTGTTCTGTTCTGTTCTGCTCTGTTCTGTTCTGCTCTGTTCTGTTCTGTTCTGCTCTGTTCTTTTTTCTTCCTTCCTTCTCCTTTCTTTTCATTTTCCTTATGAAGACATGAAGCTCAGATGTCCAGTTAACCATTTATGATCTTGTTAGTCATATTTTATCAACAGCCTGAAAGAACATTTTGATTATGTATAGCTGGCCAATCGAGCATGGCTTATAACAGTTATTGCAAACTTCCTGAAAATTCTAAGCTTACTTGTGGTCCCTGTGTTTAATGTTGGCTAACACTGCATCAGTCATACCATCCATTGATCAACATAGCAATGTATTTTGTCTTTTCCTGTTAGATGTTGCCACAGTAAATCACTGGTCCGTAGACTGATTGGCAGTGGCGTTTTTACAGTGTCAGTTTGTCAGCCTGGCACGCAACCATCACAGAAGGCACACACGCACATACACAAGCCTATCTGCATGTCTTCAAAACTCACTGGACCACAGAGAGGACATGCAGACTCCACACAAAAGGTGCTCCAGCCAAGAATCGAACCAGAAAACTTCTTGCTGTGAAGCAAAAACCCTAACTGCTGTACCACCAGGGCTAACGCTATCCATTGAGCAATGAAATGTGTTATTGTTGTGTGGATTTCTGAAATAATAAAATATTAAATATTTTTCGACTGGAATGCTATGATAACTTGGTAGTCTGTATAATAGGAGCTTTGAACATTTTTATTATGATTTATTACATAAAAGTTTTATGTAAGGGTACAAACATGATAACAGGCTAAAAACATTGAATTAAACAATGTTGTAACTTTATCAAGAACCCACCTACATTATGCTTGAAGAAGGAAGTAGAGAATGCTAGCCATTGTTGGTGAAAGAATGAAGCATCAGGATGCAGTCATATGAAGCAAGCAACACAATTAAACTGGTTATCAGGATACTATTGCTTCCAAGACACAGGAAAAGAACCAGTCTCAGCTTGATTTATCAAGATAATTGGAATTAATACAAAAAATACCAGAATTAAAGGAGCACTGGAAATGAAAGAGAATAGGGAAGCTAGAGTACCACACGCTTTTTCCTATTGCAGTTGTGAACTCTAGTTATAAGCCATAATTATGAGGCTTGCTACAAGAATCAGGTGTTCAAAGTTTAAAGGCAGCTTATACAGCTTTGTCAGCTAAACACAAATGGCTGAAGATCTCTTTATCACTGCCAGGGTTATATTTGCTGTTGTCACCAATTGCTATATCAAATGCCTTTAAAAAGGTATATGAAGTAGTTGCCATATCCAAATGGAGGGCTCACTTTGAGTCAATGCCATCATTATTTTTCCTTTACAGACATTATTCATGATAGGATCTATCATCAGGAAGTTTCATAGACTGCTTTGAAGGCAAAATTTGTGTAAATTGTATAACCAATCCTGAGCATACTTTCTCAAGATATTTTGAAAATTGTGAAAGACAATAAAGGGGAACGCGTTCTGATGATGGATCAGATCAGAGTGAGGCAAGCACATGTAACTGCTGTAAAACTTATATCTTTAATGAATACTTATTTGGAAATCTGTTAAAAATCAAAGACAGAAATAGACAAAGCAGTAATATTGAGTTGATGGATTTAAACTTTGACACCTTCTCCAGCTGTAGGCCTAAACGCCGAATCTAAACTCAGTCAGACATCAGGAGTGGAAAAAAGGGGAAATATAACAGTGAAGTAAGGAGGGAGCAAAATGCAGTGCCTAAGGAAAATACAATATGGTTATACCAAGAGACAATGGAGGTTTTTATCTTCAATAGAAGGTGCTTCCCTGGAAGGCATTTTCCCATCACATGACTATCCAAATATGGAGCATGATAACATTTGCAACATAAATGGTGGAAGGAGGGCCACAGTGAGGAAGTAAAGCATCAAAACTAATGCCTATTAATCACATCCAAAATCTGTATATACCATGTCTTTGAAGGCCTATGAAACAACATTTGGGGCTGATTAATAATTGGTTAAGATTTCTATCCCTGAAAACAAGTTGCTCTTAAAAAAAAAAAAGATAATTAGTAGGGCATATAAAATATTGCAGAATAACTATAAGAAACAATCAGAGGAGGTTAGAGAAGCTTGGGAAGAGACAGGAATAGCAATTTACAAAGGTACAAAAGAAAGACATATGTATAGCTCCTAAGTATGCAACAAACTGCAGAAAGTTTAGCATATTGCTTGAACGTGTTTGCATCAGTATTTTCATACAGCAGGCAGAATTCAAGACCACAAGTAGATTGAAAACACTGGAAGTGTGAAGGGAAAGAGAGATGTAATTGGGAGCATGTCATTTGGGGGTGCAATGAGTATAATGGGTCAGCAGATACGAAAACTACCCTACAGAGTACTCTGTCCGAAATATTGGGAGAGCAGATGGTTGTACCTAAGGGAATAATTCCTTTCAGCAGGAGCACAGGATATAAATAACCTTATTAAGTAAAATACTATTAGTTACCAAAAAAGCAATTAGCAGAAATGCAAATGGAAATAATAGTCTGAACCACCCAAAATTGAAGTATTGGATATTGCTAAAGCAATAAAAAATTGGAAATGAGATCTTTGGAAAAGTGAAGGAGCAAATTACATTGCAATAAATGGAATATGTGTGAGTAATAAATGCAGAATAATGTTTTGGAAAAGTGAGGTTTAAGAGAAAGCAGGAATTTAGCAATGTATGTAATACTGCAGTGAATGACAGTTGTCATAAAGAAAGAAAACATATATGTAAGTATAATGTATGAAAAATGTTGTTATGGTTTGTTTTACTTTATAATAATGTATATGTGCCTGTGTCTTAAATGAAAATTTAATAAAAGTGTTTAAAAAAGAGCTCTATTGTGGAAATTAGAATGATACGAAGACATATAGAAATGGAAGGGCTGCTTACTGCTGGGTAATGAAAACCCTTGAAGTAAGAAGGAAAGCAGTAGGAAGTCTGACGGAAGAAAAAGAAGATGTCTTGGCAGTAGAAACGAGAGAAAACGTGACGAAGATCATAGCAAAAAATAAACAAGGATGATTGGGGCTGTGGCTAAATGGTCCTACTCTACATTGTAAGGAGGGTAGTAAGAAATAGGGGAGTTGTCATCAGGGATATAGGAGAGGAAGGTGATCACTGATGTCATCTCAGACTATAGGTTAATATAAAGTGTGGCAGATGGAGTTGTCAGGGAAATGGCTGTTCAGAAATAACAGACAGGGAATGACAGCACAGAGAATCAATGTAAATAAAGGAAAGCATCACATGTGTAAGCAGAAAGGTAAGAGAAAACCAAACTAGCAAAGGAACATGGTTGCAACCAGGGATAGAAAGTAAGTTAAGTACCTTGTCACCAGAGCCATAGCTGCTTCATCTAGTGGCCAGTGTCATTCCATAACTAGGTGCCCCTCAATTCTAAGTTATGGAAAAAGGTTTTATCCCCAATTTAGTATTTCACACTAGGAGAGGAGAAAAAAAGAGTGATACATTCTTCTCTGATATCTACAACCCTCAAATCACATAAAAAACAAACAAACAAGCAAAAAAGAAACAAAGGTGTTCCTCTCCCATCTCCTATGGAATGCCAGATCTTCTGTGCCCTTCAACTCTATATTAAGGAGCAGAAAAAATAGGCTTTTAATTTTAAAAACTGTAGCAATCCACTTTCTGTAAGTTATACCACACATGAAGGTCTGAAGTTAGTGCTTCAGTCCTGACCACAGCAACAATATTTCCTTTCAGAAATATCTGAATAGAAATGAA
>NC_056735.1:1361525594-1361603094 GCF_019279795.1 Protopterus annectens
ATACTGCATTTTACCCCCAAGCCACATCTGCAGTAAAACAACTCTATTCATTAACATCTCTCTCAACAACACTGTGATAGAACAAGTAAGCCACACAAAGTTATCATATGTCATTATAGATGACCAGCTGAAATTTGCCCATCATGTTTCACACATGGTTTAAAAAAATCATCAAAAACTAGGTGAAAACATATCTCACTGACAGAGCAAGGAGATGTATAGTCTCTCCTTTCTTACCCCCACCATTTCTCTGTGCTGCTTCAATCTTCACTAACCTTCAAGTCTCATAAGTGTCTACACTTGAACAATGTTGTAAAAAAAAAAATAGCCAAATTTGCTGTAAACTATAAAAGTAGACACACCACTGCTAAACTGTGGAACTACATCCTACTACCACTAAAATCCATTCAAAATGTTAACTGATTCAAAACACAACTAAAACTTCACCTATCAAAACTATGGCTCTCTTCCTGTATATCACCAGGGTAAATGCCACAGTAATCTTCAGCTTGCCTTATCATCACATCATTTCTCTTTATTCAGAATCCTAAACTCCACAGTCTTCACCATCATTTCTCCGTATTCAGAATCCTATACTCCACAGTCTTCACCAATATCTGAACAGTTTTACAAGCATTTCTGAGCCATATACATACTGTGTGACACTACTCACCACCCTGCCTCTATAATTTTAATCTAAACATTTTGATAGCCATATATAATTGTCTCTGAACCTGTTTATCATCCCACCACTTAACTATAATATTAACATTTTCTCCCATATCGAGTTCATTCAGTCACTTCCATTTCCCTTGAATTTGTAATCTTTTATCATGAGAGCTATTATTTGTTTGACAAACCCATTGATACACCTCTTCAAATGCTCAGTATTCAACATTTACTAATGAATAAGCATCTTTTATACTCTAATGCTTGTCTTTATTTCATATGAACGTGATCTAATTAGCAAATATATATGTAATTGTCAATATATATTATTTAATGCCTGTTTATACTACTGAATGTTTAAAAATGTTGATAATATGTTAACACTTTTCTTCCCAGACGTCTACTGAAAAGGTTTGTTTTTACTAATCCAATTCAGACAAAACCAGGAATCAAACTGAAATAAGATAAAATAAAATAGAATACAATAAAAATCTGAATCTGTCTGAAGCAGTCTGGAAGATTCTGAGAGCCAAAGAAGAGATGGAGTGAGACTTAAATGTTATCTTGGATTATGAGTAGAGTAGGTAACTGATACAAGAATGTAAGAGGAAGAACACAGTTTTGGATGTGGTCATAATCAGCGCAGACAGTATCAGTGATGTTCTTGTTGAGACACTAGTAGTCACTAGTGATCATACCACCGTGTGGTTTAACAAAGGGAGATGACAGAATAAAAAGAGCTGGTAGATAATGTAAGACTTTCAGAATACTGGAATACACAGTGCTGCAAGGAGCAGACAAGGATGAGATAAGAGACTTGGAGCAAATCAAGGTACAGAACAAACTATGAGAATGGGTCCTGATCCAGTGTTATGACCAGGTTACAGATCGCCTTGGTAGAGGAGTAACAGAAAAATAATTCACATGGTTTTCCACACAGGAAACTGATAGTAGGGGTGCAGAGCCTGGGTTAAGACCTAGACCGGGAGAATGAAGAAGCAAAGATAAGTGACAGAGCGTCAGGACACAGGGGAGGGTGGTGAGAGGGGACAAATGTCAGGAATTAAGAAAGTGACAGGTGCCGTACAATGAGCGTCTGTCCTGGATTCTGTATGCTTCATTGTGCATGTCCCAGAAATATCTGAAAGAAAAGAGAACCAGAGTGAAGTCTTTGATGGTGACAAATGACTGCAATAGTGAAGAATGAGGCTAAAAAAGTGATGGTAGAAAGCAAACAGTTTGGGATCAAGGTGAACATCAATAAAATATTGAACTTAGCAGGTTGGAGTTGAAATGTCAACAGAGTAGGAAAAGATCTGTTTGCAATGATCTCATCTGGAATGAACCACAGAGAACAGAGTGATATAGCAACAGCAGCAGAAGGCAGAATGTTGGGCTGTATACTTAGGAGGACAGCTTCCAGATGCAGAGAGATAATGCTTTTTCCTCTATAATGCCTTGGGTGAGCCATACATTGAGTATTACCTGCAGTTTTGGAGGCTGTATCAGGAAAAGAACATCAGAATGCTAGAAGGACTAAAGAAGAAAGCTGCCACAAAGAACTGTGGGATGAAGGAAAAGGAATATGGCCAGAGCCTAGAGAAGCTAGAGCTCTTCTCGGGAGCCTGGGGAGATGAAGGGGGGGGGGGCAGTCTGTGCAGTATGGGCAGAATGGAAAGGAAGGCAACATACTGAGCAGACTGTAGAAAGTAACTATCCATTTGCCTCTGAAAGTACTATAAATAATAGGAATGGGGTACTGGAATGGGGGTAGAGATGGAATCCAAAGAGGCATTCAAAAGGACATGGGACTAGTGTAAAATGTGTAAGGGGAAGGTAAGAATAAGAGGAGATATTGTCTCTTTCTGTTGTCAAGCAATTTTAATGTAATTTCATTCAAAGTAATGTCTCTCTCTCTCTCTCTATAAATATACATACACCCACACACCCCCCACCTAAAATGCTTGTCGATCAAATGAACTGTCGACCAAATAAACTGTCAACCATATGAACTGTCGACCATGTCAGGTAGACCCATATATATATATATATATATATATATATATATATATATATATATATATATATATATATATATAAAAACACATCAACATACATATATACACACATGCGTGTGCACACATGCACACACACACACACACACACACACACACACACACACACACACACACACACGTATATATATATATATATATATATATATATATATATATATATATATATATATATATAAAACACATCAACATACATACATACACACAAGCATGTGCATACATACACACACACACACACACACATATATATATATATATATATATATATATATATATATATATATATATATATATATATATGTGTGTGTGTGTGTAAAAGTAACAGGAAGAAAACAGTTTTGGATGTGGTGTGTGTGTGTGTGTGTGTGTGTGTGTGTGTGTGTGTGTGTGTGTGTGTGTGTGTGTGTGTATGCATGTATGTGCATTTGCACTTGTTTCTGTACAGTAACTCATCTAGTGCAGATACAGATTCTTAGTTTTACCACTTACATTTGCTTATTCGTGCTCAGCACTTGTTTAGAACTTGTAAGCACTGAATAAGCTACTAATTACTGTAGCACTCAATCTTCCTCATTACCTAGAGGAAAACAGTTTTTGTACTTACTTTTCTCACTTGCTTAGAGAAAAACAGCTCTTGTACTCACTTTCCTCACTTATCTAGAGAAAAATAGTTTTTTATTCAGGCATGTCCAAGGGTCAGCTCTCAGTGTTCTCTCCTGTCTATCTGATGAATCTGGGCTTCTTGGGGCAATGTAGCAATTGCCTCATGTACACAGACAACCTTCTCCTCCTACCACCCAACACTACAACCTGTGAGAAATGCACTTATCTAGCCAAACTGGAGGTAAAGCTCTATCCAACCAAGACTGAACTTAACAGTCATGAGGAGAAGGTAAACATTTGCACCACACTCATCACATAGTCTCACTAAATCTACACCACCAAAATTCACACATAGTAACACAAAAACATTTGTGGAGGCTCTCAATAATAATCTGTCTAAGCAACAGAGACCTCTAATGCAGAAACGCAAGCAACTTCCATCCCCCAACACAATCCAAATGACACATAGCCCACAGACTCAGTGTGCCACTCAACCACAGCCAATAAGGCAAAACAACGTACCCAACACACTAGTCGTAGGTGACTCTATAGTCAGGCACACTGATGTCCCACTCACCAGGCTAAACAAGGAGAAGGTTACTGTCAGCTGCCTGTCAAGTGCCAGGATCCGCCACATAACCCACGCACTCAGGTCACTCCACAACAAGTACAAATATGACTCTGTCATTGTCCATGTTGGTGTGAATGACCTGAGACATTCCTCTCTGGACTACATGAAAAGAGACATGGAAGAGCTCTCCAATCTTGTAGCCGAGGCAGGTATGTCCCTACCCCTGAGTAGCATTCTGCCATCACCCAAAATGATACCAGAGTACAAGGACAAAATGATTGACTTCAACAATTGGCTAAGCTTCTGGTGTCATTTTAAGGGGATGCAGTATCTGTCTGCTTGGGATGACATGGTCAACAGACCACAATGCTTTGCCACAGATGGCCTGCACCTGTCGCCCCTGGGATTATGGATACTGGCTAAGGCTCTTGCTTCCCCTATAGTGCCTTTTTTAGGCAGGGTTCAAATAACAAATTCACCACTATAAGAGGAACAGGCAAGCAAAAACTGAGGGTAATGCTACTCAATGCTAGAAGCCTAAATCTCAAAATGCACTCACTTGAGGCACTCCTTAAAATGGAGAACATTGATATCTGTGCAGTGACTGAGACCTGGTTCAAGGCTCCAGAGAGCACACCTGCACTACCAGGCTATAACTCATGCCACACTTTTCAGCCATGTAACCCGGACCGAAACACCAAAGGTGGAGGTCTGTCCATATTCATTAAGGTTATTCACACCTCCAGGCTAGTTGCTCAGCATAATGCATCCGAGGTTATCCAAGTGCAACTAACTCTGGGCAAAACTGCAATCCAAATTGTAGCTTGCTACAGATACCCCACCATGCCCCAGGATTCCCACTCCTCTTTTCTTGATGTACAGGAAAATATTAGGGTTCAACCAAACACCCTAATAATGGGTGACTTCAACTACCCCACCATTAACTTGGAAAACTACTCGTGTACCAACTTCTTAGCTCAATGCTTTCTGGAATTCATAAACTCCAATGCCCTAGATCAATTTATCCACACCCCCACCAGGGGCAACAATATCCTAGACCTAGTCATTACCAACATGAGTGACCAGTGTTCCACACCTGAAGTCAACTTCTCGTTGGTCCGATCCGATCATAAGCTTATCACCCTTGATATCCACATCCTGCCCCCACCCCTCATTAAGGAAACACAGTAAAACATTTCTCCAAAGCCAGCTTCATGCTTCTTAAGACAGAAGTGGTGAACTTCATGACACCCATGCAGATGGACAATACAGTTACAACTGCTGAATCCTACACAAATGCACTCTATAAGCACTTACATGAGTGCATCGATCATGCTATCCCAAACAGAACCAAGGGGCTATCCTCCAAAAAAAAGAAGCCGATCTGGTGGTCCCCTGCCATAAACAAACTGTACAACAGAAGGAAGAAACTGTTGTAAAAGAGAGTAAAATCCCATGAGTGGAGGAGCTCCCTGGTCAGCCTCAGTAAGAAGCTGAGATCCCTTACAAAATCCTCCAAAGCTAGCTACGAAACCAAATTGCCACTAAATCCAAGGACAACCACAAAGCATTCTATAGCTATGTCAAGAATCTAGATGGCAACACTCAGATCTGCTCTGAGTTACAGCACAAAGGCACGGAAATTACAGAACCAACTGATCTTGCCAACATCCTGGCAGATAGGTTCAGTGCTAACTCTACCCCCCCCTCTCACCCCCTAAAGGGCCCATATCTATACAGGAAGAATACAGAGTCCCTGTAATCAAAACTATGCAGGTAAAAGCTGCACTCTCTAAAGCCAAAAACACAGCATCCATGGGACTGGACAACATCCCAGGCTGCTTTTTACATGAACTTCAGAATGAACTGTCTCCTCAGTTAAGCACCATGTTCAATAATAGCCTCGCATCAGGCTTTGTGCCCACTGAATGGCGCACAGCAACAGTTATCCCACTCCACAAAGGGGGAGCCACCACTAATCCCGGGAACTATCAACCTATTAGCCTGATGAGCCTGGTCTGCAAGGCAATGGAACGTATCATCATGGAACTCATAAACAAAGACATTGGTAACCTCCAAACTCTGGATCCCACCTAGTTCGGGTTTGTGAAAGGCAGATCATGCCTCCTGAATCTGATTGACTTCTTTGAGGCAGTCACCAAAGCCATGGATGAGGGTAAGGTGGTTAACACAGCCTATCTTGACCTCATCAAGGCTTTCGACACCATCCCCCATTCTGGAATTATAGCTAAACTCACTAAACTAGGTATAAATCCCTATGTCACAAGATGGGTTGCCAACTGGCTCACTGACAGAACCCACACTGTAAAAGTTGCAGACTCCAAATCTAACCTTAAAGCAGTGACAAGTGGAGTACTACAGGGTTCTGTCCTGGGACCTCTCCTGTTTGGTATCTACTTCTCTGAAGTACAGGCTAACACAGAAGGCCTCTGGCTAATGAAGTTTGCAGATGACTGCAAACTAGGAGCCATAGTCAAGTCCCCAAATGATGTGGACATCCTACAGAAGGGCCTCACTGAGACAGATGCCTGGTGTCAGAGCCATGGCCTCAAGCTCAATGCCAAAAAGTGCAGTGTCATCCCCTTTGGTAAAAACTCTGTACCCATGAACTACCACATAGGCAGCAATCTACTTAACACCAAATGCATGATAAATGACTTTGGGACCCAGGTGGACAGCAGTCACTACTTTGATAGTCACATTGCCACAGTAGTCAGGAAGTCCTTCTACATGGCACACCTCATCATAAAAAGGTTCTCATCCAGGAAAAAAAAGAGGTCATTGTTCCCCTCTACTCGTCACTCATTAGACCCATTATAGAGTACAATGCCCCTTTTGGAATGTACCTCACAAGACATCTGCAGCAGCTGGAAAGGCCACAGAAGTACCTCACAAAGAGGATTACTGGCCTCAAACAAATGCCCTGCACTGACCGTCTCAAAAAACTCCAGCTTTACTCCATACCATATCACCTACAGCGAAGTGATCTCTGCCTAACATATAAAGCTATGTTAAACCCAAAGCTGTTGGACATGCTACACCTAAAGAAATCCCAATCCCTCCGAGCTACATGCTCTAGGGACCTAAACCTTTTCACCACAATAAACAGGACATGCTGGAAGGATAGATTCCCGTCCTAGAGACTTCCTATACTCTGGAACAAGCTACCCATCTATGTCAAGCAAAGTTCTTCATTAGCACTCTTCAAGAAAAATCTTGATGAGTGGATGGGAAATAGGAAATACACCCCAGGGATCACTGCTGTGTCTCTGCTGGACAGTGGCACAGGAAAATAACTTTATTAGGTGGCGTAAGCTATGGAACCTTGCTGGCTAGGCTTACGTAGGCCCTTGAGCCGATAGCCTAGTACTTACCGATGAACCTATATATATATATATATATATATATATATATATATATATAGAGAGAGAGAGAGAGAGGGAGAGAGAGATGGATATTTACACAGATATGATGTATAGCATCTTCCTGAATCTGTAGTGAAATGCTACTGGGAAATTTGATACATATTTTTCTATAGTGTAGAACAAGGGAAAAAATTAGCCTAATCTTCCTAAAGAAATGCTTAAAATTGAAAAAGATCATAAATTTCAGTTGATGAAAAATTATATTTTAAAAGCAAAACTTGCCACGGAAGATCCAAGACTGTTGCAGATGATTATTCTTAACAGATTTATATGATAAGAAATGTATATATATGGTAAATGCCCTGCTGTGATTTTTATTTCTGTTTTCTTTTACTTCACATGAGGCATGTTTGTTCCAACAGCTTAACAGCTGAAACAATAAAACTTAGACAGCTATTGCAGTAAAATATATTATGGCTTAATAAGTAACTCTTTGAATTTATTCACTTACTGGAGTCGGAGAAGCCTGCAGTGTTTCTGGTAAGATGTCTTTTTCTGTGTGTGTGTGTGTGTGTGTGTGTGTGTGTGTGTGTGTGTGTGTGTGTGTGTGTGTGTGTGTGTGTGTGTGAGTGTGTGTAGTATCTGGCCAAAATATTCCAAATTGAATGGCCAGAGAAGACTATTATAAGACTTTTTAGATAGTGCACTGTAGTTGGTGAAATCAAGCATATATCCTATCCTTTTAACTTGATATTGGTGTGGTTTACCATAATCCAGTGCATGCAAGGATGGGTGCACTACAAGACCTTGGTGTATGATGGCACTACTCGTGGAAACAGAAGTGCTGTCAAAGGATCACTTAGAAATGGCACATAAAATTATAGCAAAACTCAGGATGTAACAGCCTCCGGCAACTAAATGTGTAAGCAGCCTTATCCTGTTTCCCATTACTTCATAATATAGGCATTGTATTAATAGCTACGACCTTGCAAACATCTGATAACTTTCAAGTCCTGAGATGTTGAGCACAGTCTCAGCCGAAGAGAGATGTGATACTTCTGGATTTACTGCAGAGCTGTTATAGTCTGAAAACACAGATTAAGGACTGATGGCAGCATATCTGAATGCCGTTGGTTGTATCTGAATGCTGGTTTTATCCAGCTGTATTTGGAGATCCTGACAAAGCATCTTTTTTAAGGATGATAACTGCCATGCTTCAGAAAGTCAAGGGAATCCTCAAATATGGGCTTGTACTTTACTTACCATTATGATGGCTTGCACTAAGAAAGCAAAGAATTGTCTGTTTTGCTCAGTCAGTGAGGTGTCATGGCTCATTTCATATAACTTCAAGCATTCCTGCTGCTTATTCATTACTTTACATGGAATGTTACTCCTGGTTGAGCTTAGTATCAAAAATGATTTTTATCATCAGTTCCAGGAATGGAAATCTTTTACTTGAAACAGCATTCCCTCTTGTGTAGTAACCATATCCTTTTGAACTAAGAGAGAAATTGATCAGAGGATGTATGAAGAATGTTATTGCAATGTCTTTTTCTAGATAAACTAGCCAGAAAATTAATACCTTAGGAATTATCTGAAGGAGGTCTTCTGTGTCTTAGAAGTAAAAAATAAAAAGGAAACCATTTGCAAAAGGTATATTTCAAATATCTGATATCTTAGTTGAATATTACGTAGCATTTGAAAAAAAAAATGACAGGTGTCTTTTTTTCAGTTTTCACTTTGATTTAGTCCCATAAATACCCGAAATGTGTTGTTGCTCTGTCAGATTTAAGGTACTATTTTGAATGCATAATGACTAGGCATTTGTTTTATTTTAAGCATTACTAATGTGTAAAATGAAGGACCAGACAATTCAATAAACTAAGGAGGATGGAGTAACCTATGTTGTTTCATTAAGATAGGAAAGCCACAAAGCATACTGTTCAAATTTAATACCAAAGTATTTTAACATATCCACATTTGAATATGATCAGTCTTTCATTGACATTTATTGTCACTCTCCTTCCATCAATACACAAGTAACACATTGGCGAGCAGCAGCAGAATGGTGATTTCATGCTCCTCCAGTTAAAAACATTAAGTTGTCTTCATTCTCCAAACTGATTTTCATTTGGTTTCTTTGTTTTCTAACCAAAAAAAAACTGTAGAAATAACCATTTTTCCTGACAAATGCAGTAATTATCTCCTGTAACATTTAGGATTTGTTGAGAAATGCCAGCTTTAAAAAAGAGAATGGCCTCAGCATCATGTCTGATCCACTAACTATATGGTTGATTATTCCCGAACAAAATGCGCACTCTTAGGTTTTATTACTTATGTAAAAGAAATGCCATTCAATAATTAATCTTATAGGCAATAAGCTAATGCATTACGTAACAGAAAGAACAGATGTTTTGTTGCTTGCATGAGGTACTATCAGCCACTACGTTCAAATGTTAGGTTCCTGCATCCAACAGCCCAACGGTGCATTCAACATGATACACGAGTTTTACAAAGCTCTGCATTCGATTAAAAATGAAGATTTTCATCTACAGATGAAACTGTTTAAGTATTCCAAATTGCAAAAATAATGTTTTAATTTCAGATACATACACATATTTTAGCATCTGATGGTGACATTAAGCAAAGCACGATTGTTACATAAACAATCATATTAATAGTACAGTTTTAATACTTTAATTAGATCATTAGACACAGCCTTATCTGTGTTAATTTATTTGATCAATGATTTCACAAAATTTTAAATGAAAAGGTCAAGAACAAATGTACCCATCATATGGTTTGACTGTTAACTAGCTGGAATTTCACCAGAAGTGACACACTACATACAAAAGATAGTTAAAATTGGCGTAACTTCAATTATCTAGGTATGGTAATCAACCTTCTATTTTCTCCATCATCATTATCAAATGTATCTGATTTTTTTCACATACAGTGAAATGCACAGTTTCTCTTATTGTACCAAGGGAGTAACATTCTGCAGATTGATAGGGCTGTTGAAATCACATGACCTGAAAAAACATCTACTAAGATAATTCTTTAAGTCATTCCTACAGGCAGTCCAATGGGAATTAATTGTGTCACTAAATTATTTTCTTGTCTCAAAATATTCAACAGCAAAAACTATGGTTACAACTTTGATTCTGTTATTAAACATTTCATTTTGATACAGCATATTAGCCCCTCCCCCAACTAAGAGGAATAAGTCCAATTCAACAGCTGCACATGAATAAGGTTGGACATAAGTGCCATAACTAGGAAGTTCAGTAAACCAATAAGGGGAACTTTTTTATCACAGATACTCATACTAAATGCCAGTGTTTGTAGCTCAATAACTCACCATATTTGTAGTTGATATTTTGAGTACCAAAATTGTGACCTTATACATCGGAGCACAATAAAAAAGAAAATCACTGATTCACATATGCATTGTGCATTCTAACTAGTAAAAAAAAAGATTTTCATCCTGCATTTTCTACAAGTAATACAGCACCTCACGCCACATACTAGGTGGTCTTTTAACATAATTATCCTTAAATTGCTTCATAAATAACTAGGTGGAAACCTACATAATAATAATAATAATAAAAAAATAAACATTATTAGAGCACTTAAAGTTCTCTTGTACAATCATTGTAAATTACATTTATGTTCTTGCTTATGCTGAAAGAAAACTATTTGCATTATTTAGTAAGTTGGATTTTCATTGTGAAAACAGGGTTGTGGATGGATGGATGGATGGATGGATGGTTGCTAATGATATTTCTTAGTCATTAAAATCAACACATTAAGACATTATGGGTTACAGTAATAGATCTGCTACTGTAGTTATAGCTACACATTATTGCTCACTTAATTGTGAATAATTATTGTGTTGGTCATGCTCGCTGAGTTGTTTTCATCATTATAGCGATACTATGCTATACTATGCAATACTATACTATACTATACCATACTATACTGCACTATACTATGCTATACTATACTATACTATATTTGATGCAGCTCTTAATGATAATGTTGGTGTCTGAATGCATTCATCTTATTTATATTGATTTTGTATGAAGGTAATACAGTTAATAAAGCAGACTTTGCAAAACAGGATCCTTCATTTTAAGAGTCCTAGCTATTAGGTCATTAATGTTCAAATCTGGCAATTATATGGTGACTATAATTTTCCATTTAGGCCAAACTGATTTATTGTTAATTAATGTTTACATGATTTCTCTTTAATATTTACATCTCTCTTCACAGATAATTATCTGAAATCAGGCAAATAAATATGAGACAGTGATTTTTAAAAATATCAAACCACACTATTATGTGCATAAACTTTCATCTGGAAAGAGATTGTCAACACAAATTATCAAGCTTTTCTCCTCTTTACTTTTTAAGAAGCTGTCCGTTTATGGTTAGCAGATCACTCACTACATAAAACTTATTTGCAGTTGTGACCTGTGGCCTGACAATTCTTTGATTATAAAAGAGTCATAACCTTGCTGTTAATTACCTTTGTATATTTACTCTGTCTCCACCCTTGTAGTGCTATCATATTATCTTCTAGTGGTCTAGATCCAATTCTTCCTGATTAATTTTTTGAATTTGATATAACAGATCATTGAATAGAAAGTCTGTCATCTTCTATAATGTACTTCTTGTTCAATAAAACAGACTTTATTGACTCAAAAAAATTTTGTACAGATAGTGTATACATTTGTGCTAGTATATATTTGACACTGCATATACCACATTTTATGTTATTTCCTGAAAATCTATAACTTACCATTCAATACATTTGATGGGTTCAGTTCCATACGTTTGACTCCAGCCAAAGCCATGACCGGAAAATGACATGACACAACATGTCTTTGTGGTTAAATTCACCCACCAGGAAAGAAATTTAAAAAAAGTGGAAATAAATGCTGGGCCCATTAGATGGAAGATATAGGGTTCTGAGTCACTGCTTCTGCAGTTGTGCCAGGTTAAAGATTTTTTTCTTGCTATTTGATTCTTGAACATAATTTCTTAAGGGCATAGCTATATTCGTACAGTGTGATATAGCTGCAGTGAATCTGGAAAGCAGTTGTAACAAAGTGCATTATTGGATTTCCTTTTCCTAAGGTGCCATTCAAGTAATGTATACTGAAAAAAATGATGAATTTTTCTTTTTGGAAAGTATTTTATTAACCATTAATTCATTATTTACTTATTTCTAATATGACTTTAAAAGATATAATAAAGATGTATGCATATTCAATAGCCTCGTCTTTCAGAATGTGTTACAATGCACTTACTTATTTCTTTAAATCGTATTGTGCAGATTGAACACCAAGGGTCAGTGTTTAATTCAATGCCTCTTCATATTTACGTCTTTTCATTTGCATCCGTATTTATAAATATAAACTTTCCTGAGCTGTCTTGTTTTTTATTTATGCATTTTTTCTGAATAGTGTGCGTTCTGGCACAGTGGGCAGAATGACTTTATATATCTATCAGCCATAACTTATCTGTATGAAATCTTTCTAAGCATTATGTTACTGTTACTGCACCTATTATTTTCAATTTCAGTCTTAGGCAAATATAAACGGCCTAATACTCAGATGTGTTTGATTTTAGGGGCAAAGCAGAAGCATATGAATATCTGTAGGTCTTCTTAGATTTATACTGGTTGCAAAAGAAGTGTATTAAGTCCAATTCAGAACTCTTATACTAAATGCATCCAGAATTTGTTTCTTTAAACTGCAAAAAGTAATACAGTGCCATCTAGCACAAAATCCTAACTTGCTATATGTAACAACTCACTCCAGGAAAATAGGAATATAGGTATTTTACAGTAGTTTTCTGATTCTGTTTAATTACTAATCAAAAATATGACACACATATCCTACAATTCAGAAGAAGGCTTACCACTTGTAACTGCCTACTGTAGGTGGGTCGAATACCATGACGTTGAAAACAATGTGATTCAGAGACTTCATTAATGGTTCAATGGCTAACCCCTGAATTGCACAATAACCAGCACTAGTGCATCAGACATGACACTGATAGTGCTCTCACTAACGGTCCATATACCCCACTGGCAAAGGCATCCCATCTAAGGTCAAGCTCATATGCCTGCACACACACACACACACACACACACACACACACACACACACACACACACACACACACATACACTCATACGTCAACACACACACACACACACACACACACACACACACACACACACACACACACACACACACATATACACTAACATAAATACAAAGAAACATTTTCAGGGCGATATTTATTAGGAATGTATGAGGCTACAACATTGTTATGCTGTCTATAAATAAAATGAATAAAACAGTGAAATGTTATGATAAGCACATTTCCTGAAATCTATGCTTTTTTTGAAGTATCGACAATTTATTTATAGCCATAATAAGTTTAAAAAGGTGGTCATATAAACAAACTTCCCCTCCAAGTATAGCGGTGTGACACAGTATCTGCCTCTCGGATGATGGACCGCTTGGGGAAGCGGATGTTTAGTTCGGCGACCTTTTCAGTAAGAGCCCTGAACTACCTGGCACATGTGATTAGGATGCAGCGCGATCTTATTAAAGAATACGCTGCATCCCCCCAGAGTCCATGTCGGAGGAGGACAAAGCATTGCACTCCACCCGCATGGCCACTCTTAGGTCTGTCACGAATACCTCTATGCGGTTACTTCCCACGCTACGGAAGGTGCCGCTAGAGCCGCAGGGGCAGGCCTAGTTACTAGACGTCAGGCCTGGCTCCGTCATTGTGATTTCACGGAGCCCTTCAAGGCGTCATTTGCGAACGCCCCCTTTGATGGTTCTGCCCTCTTTGGCAAATCTGTTCGCGATACCTTGACCCAGAGCGAAAAGGACGGGAAGACGCTGTCTGCCATCAGAATCCGCTTCTCTGTGCCCCAGAGGCCCTATTCTAGGAACCAAAAGGGTCAGAAGAAGATGTGGTTCCGGAAGTCGCAGCAATCCCAGCCCGCTCCGGACAACCAGTCCTTCCGTGGCAGAGGAGGACAGGGAGGACGCCGCCCCAGGGGCAGAGGGGCTCCCAGGAACTTTGGGTCCAGGGAACCCTTCTCTGAACGGCCCGCGCAGCAGCCCGGAGGGGTTGCCCGACTGCCCCACTCTGGAGGCAGTCGGGGGACGTTTTTCGGAGCATCTAGCAGCATGGGAGTCCATAACAACAGACCGCTGGGTCCTCCAAATCATATCCAGAGGATACCGTATCCCGTTTCGTCACATGCCAAAATTGAAGTCCCTCCCGGCGTTCCACCCGGTCAGTGGGAGGCCGCTTTGGCAGAAATTGGCCGTCTGCTAAAGAAAAGAGCCATCCAGCCCGTCCCCCCAGACCAGATCGGATCAGGGTTCTACTCCAGGTTCTTTTTAGTGCCAAAAGACGGGGATCTAAGACCAATTTTAGACCTTTCACTCTTGAACCTGACAGTCCCCAAAGAAATTCTGGATGGTTACGTTGCAGTCTATTCTCCCTTCTGGGAGAAAATCACTGGATGTGCTCCATAGACCTCAAGGATCGTGCTACCATATACTAATGGACAGGCGCTCCAGGAGGTTTCTCCGCTTCCGGCTGGGAGCCAGTCACTACCAATTCTGGGTCCTTCCCTTTGGTCTCACCACAGCCCCCAGGGTGTTCACCAAAGTATTAGCAGTGGTAGCGGCCCACCTGAGGCTTCAGGGGGTGCAGGTCCTTCCCTACCTGGACGACTGGCTTCTCACCGCCCCAACAAGGCATCTACTACTATTGGCGCGAGACTCCTTTCTCCATCTTGCTCCCCATCTGGGCATCACAATAAACACAGAAAAATCCAACCTAGCACCCACGCAGTTCATAGATTTTATAGGTGCCAGGTTAGACACGAGGAGATTAAGAGCCTTCCTCACTGCGGACAGAATTCAAAATCTGCAACTCCAGGTGCGGGCCATTCTCCACTCAAGCTCAGTTCAGGCGGAGTTGGTCCTGAGGGCCCTAGGGTCCATGGCGGCAGCAATAGCGCTTCTTCCTCTCGCCAGGTTCAATATGCACATCCTTCAATGGACACTCCTAGTTCAGTGGTCGTATCTTGCTCTTCCTATGCATCATCCCATTGCGATCAGCAAGGCTTGCAAGCGGTCCCTCCAGTGGTGGCTACACTCTCCAGATCTCCACGGAGGCCGCCCCTTTTGTGCTTCTCCCCCTCTCGCCACGGTGACCACGGATGCCTCCCGCCTCGGGTGGGGGGGGCATTTTGCAGGCCGGACGGTCCAAGGCACGTGGAACGATTCAGAGACCTTACTGCATATCAATGTTCTAGAGATGAGAGCAGTGCTCTTAGCATTGCTAGCACTTCAGGCCTTTCTTCCCTTGGGAACAATTGCGATTCAATCGGACAACATGTCTGTTGTCTGGTATATCAACAAACAAGGAGGAACCAGGTCTTACCCTCTTTGTCGAGAAGCCATGAGAGTGTGGGAATGGGCAATCTCCACCAACCGCTTTCTCATAGCAATGCATATTCCGGGTCGGTCCAACATCCTGGCGGACAAACTCAGTCGCACCATTCTCACCCCTTACGAGTGGTCTCTCAGTACTCAGGTAGCGGAACGCATCTTCGCACGGTGGGGAACTCCTTGTTGCGATCTTTTTGTGTCTCCCTCAAACACCAAGTGCGACAGTTTTTTCGCTCTAATGCCTCCTCCGGAGGTACCCCAAGAAGGCAGCTCTGGTGCATGCTTGGCCACCGGTCTTCTTTATGCTTATCCCCCCTTGCCTCTGATGCTCCAAGTTCTTCAGAAAGCCTCTCGGTTGGGGTGCAGAATGATTCTCATTGCCCCATTTTGGCCTCGACAGATCTGGTTCCCTTTCCTAAGGTCTCACTCAGTGAATCCTCCTTGGATTCTAGATCCCATTCGGATCTGATATCTCATCCATCCCGCTTATCACCCCGAACCTGGACAACCTGGAAGCTGACCGCTTGGCTGCTCCAGTTCCACTCCTGATCAGGACTCCCGGTATTTCGTCCCTGTTAAGGCCATCCTGGTGGCGGCTCATAAACCATCCACTAGGAAAGTCTACCGCAGTAAGTGGAAACGGTTCTCCTTGTGGGCGGAGCTGCAAGGCCTAAACCCTTCACAGTTCCCCTTCCTCTGGTGCTTGACTTCTTAACCACTCTTTTTAATGATGGTGCCAGCAGTTCCACGGTCAAAGTACAACTTGCGGCAATTTCTCATTATCATATTGGTCATGACTCCAGTCCACTGATGTCTGCCAAATTGTGTAAGATTTTCCTAAAGGTACTTTCCTTCTCAGGCCCCTGTAAAGCAAGTGGTTCCTCCTTGGGACCTTTCTTTGGTCCTCAGGCCTTGACCGCTCCCCTTGAACCGGCGGCTACGGTAGATCTGAAATTTTTATCTTTCAAGACGGCCTTTTTAGTAGCCATTACCTCGGCCAAGAGAGTCTCAGAACTTCAAGCATTATCAGCCAAACCTCCTTACTTGGTCTTTCATCCGGACCGTGTATACCTCAGGACCAACCCGTCCTTTCTTCCTAAGGTAGCTTCTGAAGCAAACATTAATCAAGCCATTAACCTCCCTGTTTTCTTTCCTAAATATCAAAACAAGGGTGAATACAAGCTTCATTCCTTAGATGTTCACAGGCAACTTAGATTTTATCTAAACAGGATGGCTGGTCATAGGCAATCCGACCAGTTGTTTATTTCCTTTGCTAAATTTAATTTGGGCAAGCCAATTTCTAAAGTCTCATTATCTTGCTGGATTTCACAGTGCATCTTATTGGCTTATCAAGCTTCTGGAAGGCCCGCACCGGAGGGTGTACATGCCCATTCAACCCGGTCAGTCTCTACCTCGGCGGCCTTTAAGGCTAGGATTCCTCTAGATGATATTTGTGCAGCAGCCACTTGGGCTTCATCTCATACTTTTATTTCCCACTACAAGTTGGATATTACATCTAGGGGTAGAGCATCCTTTGGCTCCAGGTGCTCGGAATATCCTTCCATGATGGCCACCCAAGATTCAGGTAGCTGGGGACTCTGTCCCACAGGTTGCAGACAAATGAATCTCCTACTTCAGATTTAGAAGTTATGTACTCACCATAACGTTCCATCTGAGTAGGTGTACTCATTTGTCTGCAACCATCCCGCCCTCCTATCCCCCTGGCCTTTTTCAGTTTCCTGCATAATATGTGTTACCCTTTTCAGGGTGTTCATGCTGTTGGCAAACTCGATCTGAGGTCATGTAGGGAGAGCAGGGCATTATGGGTGAGGGGAGGAGCTGAGAGCTCAGATCCATAGCTGGTAAACCATGCCAGTTCGGATCCGATATCGGATCCATAACCCACAGGTTGCAGACAAATTAATACACTTACTCAGATGGAACGTTATGGTGAGTACATAACTTCTAATTCCTTGCTATTTGATTCTAGAACATAATTTCTTAAGGGCATAGCTATATTCGTACAACAGTGTGATATAGCTGCAGTGAATCTGGAAAGCAGTTGTAACAAAGTGCATTATTGGATTTCCTTTTCCTAAGGTGCCATTCAAGTAATGTGTACTGAAAAAAAAAGATGAATTTTTCTTTTTGGAAAGTATTTTATTAACCATTAATTCATTATTTACTTATTTCTAATATGACTTTAAAAGATATAATAAAGATGTATGCATATTCAATAGCCTCGTCTTTCAGAATGTGTTACAATGCACTTACTTATTTCTTTAAATTGTATTGTGCAGATTGAACACCAAGGGTCAGTGTTTAATTCAATGCCTCTTCATATTTACGTCTTTTCATTTGCATCCGTATTTATAAATATAAACTTTCCTGAGCTGTCTTGTTTTTTATTTATGCATTTTTTCTGAATAGTGTGCATTCTGGCACAGTGGACAGAATGACTTTATATATCTATCAGCCATAACTTATCTGTATGAAATCTTTCTAAGCATTATGTTACTGTTACTGCACCTATTATTTTCAATTTCAGTCTTAGGCAAATATAAACAGCCTAATACTCAGATGTGTTTGATTTTAGGGGCAAAGAAGAAGCATATGAATATCTGTAGGTCTTCTTAGATTTATACTGGTTGCAAAAGAAGTGTATTAAGTCCAATTCAGAACTCCTATACTAAATGCATCCAGAATTTGTTTCTTTAAACTGCAAAAAGTAATACAGTGCCATCTAGCACAAAATCCTAACTTGCTATATGTAACAACTCACTCCAGGAAAATAGGAATATGGGTATTTTATAGTAGTTTTCTGATTCTGTTTAATTACTAATCCATTTATAAAACTGGGGTAAAAGACAGCTTTACAGCATAGTATGGTGCTTATTTAATAACATCCCATCTAATCTGGAATGTCTCAAAATTATGACACACATATCCTACAATTCAGAAGAAGGCTTACCACTTGTAACTGCCTACTGTAGGTGGGTCGAATACCATGACGTTGAAAACAATGTGATTCAGAGACTTCATTAATGGTTCAATGGCTAACCTCTGAATTGCACAATAACCAGCACTAGTGCATCAGACATGACATTGATATTGCTCTCACTAACGGTCCATATACCCCACTGGCAAAGGCATCCCATCTAAGGTCAAGCTCATATGCCTGCACACACACACACACACACACACACACACACACACACACACACACACACACACACACACACACACACACACACATATCCAGACTTAACATTCCCTGCCTTCAGCCCTTGTACCACCTTAATCATGTGCGCTATCCCTAACTCTACCTCTATCCTATCGCTGTACTTCTAGCCTACCACTAACTACAAAACTACATAATGTGATACTAAACATCCTTTACATAACAGTACCACTACACAACACAGACAAAGAAACACAAACATACTTCAGATATATCAGTACAAAACACAGCATACATCTCTCCCTCTAACCATAATCCACAGTTGAGCACACGCACACACACAGACACACACACACACACACACACACACCCGTGCGCACGCACACACACACACACACACACACTCACGCACACACACACATATCCAGACTTAAAATTCCCTCCCTTCAGCCCCTGTACCACCTTAATTATGTGCGCTACCCCTAACTCTACCTCTGTCCTATCACTGTACCTCTATGCTACCACTAACTACAAAACTACACAATGTGATACTAAACATCCTCTACATAAAAGTAATACTACACAACACAGACAAAGAAACACAAACATACGGCATATATATCAGTGCAAAACACAGCATACATCTCTCCCTCTAACCTTAATCCACAATTGAGCACACACACACATACACACACACACACACACACACACACACACACACACACACACACACACACACACACACACACACACACATTTACAAACATATCCAGACTTAATATTCCCTGCCTTCAGCCCCTGTACCACCTTAATCATGTGCACCATCCCTAACTCTACCTCTATCCTATCACTGTACATCTATCCTACCACTAACTATAAATCTATGCAATGCGATACTAAACATCTTTTACATAACAATACTACTACAAAAGACAAAGAAACACAAACATACTTATATATATATATATATATATATATATATATATATATATATATCAGTACAAAACACAGTATGCATTTCTCCCTCTAACCTTGATCCACAATTGAACACACACGCACACACACATACACACACACACACACACACACCATCAACCCCAATGCCAAAGCTTTCATCATTGCTACCCACTCTGATTTACCTTATACGCCATAATCCACAGTTTAGCTACTTCATCACCAGACAAATGAAAACATTTGACCATTCTCACTACCAGAAATCGCTATGATAAAATATACTTGTCACTTAATAGACTGCACCAAGATATATATATATATATATATATATATATATATATATATATATATATATATATATATATATGTGTAGCGAGAGAGAGAGAGATAACTATAGCTATAGATATAGATAGCTATAGATAGATAGATATAGATAGGTGTAGATAGATAGATATGCATGTACGTCACAAGGGTTTGATATCGTGAGTTACAAGAGGTGCCCCCACACACACACACACACACACACACACACACACACACACACACACACACACACACACACACACACACACAAAACACACACACACACACACACACACACACACACACACACACACACACACACACACACACATACACTCATATGTCAACACACACACACACACACACACATATACACTAACATAAATACAAAGAATCATTTTCAGGGCGATATTTATTAGGAATGTATGAGGCTACACCTTGTTGCGTTGCCCCATAAATAAAATGAATAAAACAGTGAAATGTTATGATAAGCACATTTCCTGAAATCTATGCTTTTTTTGAAGTATCGACAATTTATTTATAGCCATAATAAGTTTAAAAAGGTGGTCATATAAACAAACTTCCCCTCCAAGTATAGCGGTGTGACACAGTATCTGACTTTAAAAAGCAACGTAACAATTGGATGGCTATTCATAAATTCACCCCTATAATGATTGGTTTGACCATCCTTGAAAAGAAAGGCAAAGGTTAAGGATGAGTATTGGTAAAGTGGATATGGCCTCACCTCTCAGTTGCCTTGTAACTCCTATGGTCCCTATGATGCATTAAAGGAGTATTGCTTATTTTTTATTTTTGTTAAGGTATCCACATGACAGCATGAATAGTCCCACTCAATGGAAAAGCTTAATTCTCAAAAATAGAATAGTTTCAAAAGCTTTCTATCTCATGAAAACACACTGACCAATAAGCAGCTTGCACCCAGTTTGACCTACTGATATGAAGACTGACAGTCAATCCAGCAATGATGACATAATTTTCAAGGCCTGCAGCAGGTCTTTCGTCAGCATGCAGTCATAGGGCGCTTGCCTTGTGGGAAGTAATAGTATAGTGTTAATCATTATACATAGCTGTTTTGAATTCGCAAATCTGCTTTATGCAGTGACTGGAGGCATATCTACTGATCACATCTTTTAGGGGTAGTTAACATTGGGTATTTTATACATTATATCACTCATTTTTTCTTCTAAAAAGATAATACATTTACACTAAATTAGAGTAATAAAAATGAAATCCGTTGCTTTTCAGAAACATATTAATACTTGTAAACCATCTCAGAGTGAGCTCTCAGATTATCAGGGTGTGCTGTATTGTGGCCGAAATAATGCAGACCTGCTAGTGCAGATACTATATATGCACTTATAGTTCTTGGCATTTAGAGTAATGTTGTTTTCATTTAATGGTAGTTTTAGAGCTAGCTAGATGATAATCAATGTTTTCTAATGCCAGCTGTCTGTCAAAATTATATATTATACATTTCCATGGGCAAAACTGCATTTGTATATTCCATTTTCTTGAAGAACTTTTATAATTTAATTAATTGTTGCAAACTGCCTATTGTAGAGAAAGACTGCTTATCTCTAGCCACCACTATATATTATATTACAGGTGCCTTGTTTCTGAAAGTGCATAGCAATTTCTGATTTGCCAGACTGATGTGGTGCTGACAGAGAGATACTATAAAATGAATAAGGGTTATGTCATTGGAAGATAATAGCCTGTCATTATTCATTACCCACAGCAAAGATATGGAACTCAATCCCAACAATCTCAGAGCAGCAGCAGGAGACAAAAAGTTATTTTTATGAAAACTTAAAAAAAAAAATAGCAGCCATGTCTCTTCCTATGACACAAAGTTCCTCTTTACGTTACATTTAACCACCTTCTCCTTTTTCTCTTATGTCCCCTTTCCTCTTTATTTAATCCTAAATGACTAACAGCATCTTGCAACTGCTCTTAAAACACTGAAGTGTTGCTTCCTGTGACTAAATACCAACATGGCTAGCACTAAATAATCAATATATTTCTTATATGAAGACAACACAATACAACTGCTAGTAAATAAATTGTAAACATCATATTGTTTACATTCCAAGTTTGTGTGGATATGTATATATATATATATATATATATATATATATATATATATATATATATATATATATATATATATATATATATATATATATATATATATATATATATATATATATATATATATATATATATATATATATATATATATATATATATATATATATATATATATATATACATTTTTTATGTAGCTCAAATAGACTATACTAGTTAACAAAATGAAAAAAAAATGAATAAACAATAAATATAATCTGATACAGGGGTGTGGAGTGATAACATATAGCCGCTGCTCATAACAAACAGGTCACAGTGATTCACACCATATGAGAAATTTTAAAGCATTGTAGACAGGTTAAGGATGCATACACTCTTAAGTCAATATATTAACATGTGACTTTTTGAAAGAGGAAGTACTGAGTAACCCAGACTAAAGATATCAGATAAAATGAAGGCTGTGCCATGCTTTAAAAGTGTTTCACAACTATAGACATAGTCATAAGTCCAGCTAGTAAGATATTTGCACAGATTTTTGTCTTCATTGCTTTGATTTACTGAATGCTTTAGTAATGGGCAGGCTTATGTGGGAATGTGAATGGTGAATCAGGTTGACGACACAGATATGATTGTGTCAGATGTGGCATGAACACACTTCAGACCCATCCATGCTTATGCTAGTGGCATGTATGGCTTCTCCTTATAGAACTGGTGCAGCTTTTTTATACAAGCTTTGCAGTATCCCAGGTGTGAAAATTCAGCTGTGAGTCTTACAGATATTGGCAATAAAGTTTATTTCCTAAGAAATGCAGTGAATATTGAAATTCATTGTAATAGCGTTAAAGGAATTTTTGCAAGATGTCTTCACCCCTGTATCTTGGTATGAGAGGGCCCATGATATCTACACTACTACCATATTTCTTGGTAAATAAGATCTAACCAGAGAATAAGGCCTAGCATGGTTTATCAGGGTGGTCATGATAGAAGTCCTACCCCAAAAATAAGCCCCAGTTAAGATCATCAACAACACATGATGGACGTGTTGAATTATAAAATATTATTGACACCCGTTGACTGAGGTTATCATACACTACTCACCATTTTTGGACCATTTAATTTATTTTATTTATTTTTATTTATTTATTTTTTATTTTACATTTATTGACCGGGCTAGACTAACTGGATACATGTCCATTTTCAGTAGAGGCCCGGAGAGAAAAGCTCCAGACAAACATTAAAAAACATTAAAAGATTAATAGAGGATTTACAGAAACAAATATAAACAGTAGTAATTGTAACATAAAAACATTGAAACCAAATAAAAATATAGAAAAAATTGATTACAATTTAACAGAGGATGAACTACTCTTAGTAAATGTAGCATAATGAAAATCGTTTAAGGGTAGTCTACTAAAAAAGGTATAATATACTTGTAAACATTGCAATTATATGCAAACTTTAGTATAAAGGAGCATTATAGGAAGGTTGAAGTGGAGTAGGTTGAAAAAAAATAGAAAGCAAAAAAAGGAGAGCAGTTATATACATAAGAGGGGTAAAAGGGTGAAAGTGGACCCAAGGAAGTAGGAAGATAGAAGTGAAGGAGGAAGCAATTTAGTCAGGGTTTGTGCAGGGGCACAGCCAGTGTGATTTTAGGTGAAGTTTGAGTCTTAGTTTAAAGAGAGAAAGAGATGGTAGTAGAGTTAGGTCTGTAGGTAGAAGGTTCCAATGTTTGCCAGCAGAGTTTGAGAAAATGCTATCACCTGACAAGTTATTAGACTTTGTAGTACAAACAAGTAATCTACTTGAGGAGCGTAGTGAAGTTAGATTAGTATATGGGGTGATAAGGTTAGCAAGAATAGGAGTATTTTTAGGTTGATAAAAGATTTTGTGAGCAATGATGAGTTGGGAAAATGTTAGCAAGCTAGGTAATTCAAGCCAGTTGAGCTGCTTAAGATTAAGACAATGGTGTGTCATGTATGGATTGCTGGTAGCAAACCTGGCGATATTGTTAGTGAGAAATTTTTGGAGGTTAGTTCTTTTAGATTAATTGATGAAGCATAGAAGTGTAGAGATTAAGTGAGAGTGGGCAATGGTGGTTCTGGCCTGAGGAGTAAGGAAAGGTTTGATTCTGTATAAGGAACCAATTTTTCTGTTCACTGCTTGTATGGTGTTGTTAATGTGTATATCATAGGTGAGGTTGTTGTCGATTGTGACTCCTAGAAGTTTGGTAGATTGTTCAGGCGTTATCAAGGTGCCTTTGCTAGATACAATAGAGAGTTCAATAGGAGAGGACCTACTGGTAGGTGGAAATAGTAGAAGTTTAGTTTTTTTGGCATTCAAAAGAAGGCAACGTTTTAGGAACCATTCTTCAACCATGTTAAATACTTTTTGGGTTATGTAGTGGAGGTCTGAGGTGGAGTTAGCAGACCATATAAGTGTGGAATCATCGGCATATTGAATACAGGTGGCTTCTGGGACTGCTATGTGAAGGTTGTTGATAAATAGTGAAAAAAGAAGGGGTCCCAGAATTGAGCCCTGGGGGACACCCAACTTCTCTTTGCAGAAAGTCATAAGATTCTTTCCCTGGGAGTCCTCCATGATTCTTACTGTAACCCTAATCATCACTCACACTTGGTTGAAATCCTTGGCCCATAAACACTGGCAGGTATATTTTGATTGGTCAAAGTGCAGACAAAACGCGTAAAGCGCGTGCACTTGATAATGAATGGCTGTGGTTGTGTCTTCTTAACCGTCACCATTTTGTGTTGCCACTCCGGTCTCTTAAACTTTCAATTAAACCCCCCCACCCCCCAGACAAGATGAGTGCAAAAAGAAAGAGCTATTCCGTCTAGTACAAGAAAGGAATCGTGGAGGACTCCAGGGGAAAGAATCTGATGGCTTTCTGCAAAGAGAAGATGTTAAATCTTCGAATGGTCTGAAAATGGTGTGCAGCGTGTGATAACCTCAGTCAACAGGCCGATGAGAGAAATGCTAAGAAGTGCAAGTGTGGATCAGGTCAGCAACCATTATTTCCTGAGCTGGAAGACATCATCTGTGAATGGATTGCTAACAGGAAAGCAAAGGGTTTGGTTGTACGCAAGGCTGATATTCAAGCATTTGCCCTTGCAAATAGAAATATCCCCAGAAGAATTCAAAGCATCACAACATTGGCTGGATGGCTTCCTTCAGTGATATGAACTTTCTCTAAGAAGATCGACAATACTGTTCAAGCTGGAAGATACTGAAGTTATTAAACGTGCACTTGCATTCATGTCCTTTGGTGATGGTATCGACTTTTCTAAATACCAACCCTACAACATGATTGCTATGGATGAAACTGCGGTGTTCATGGGCCAAGGATCTCAAACAACAATTGATCAGAGGGGTGCCTCGCCAATCTACATTCCCTCCACTGGTTACAAGAGTGCATGTGTTACCTGTATTTTGGCAATTCATCTAGATGGAAAGAAAACCCCACCTCTAATCATTAGTAAGGGCAAGAAAGTTAAGTTGAACATGTTTCAGGCATTTACATTCTTGAAACTGAAAAACCTGGTGTACACAGGCAGTTATAAGGAAGTGTGTCGATGTAATGCTGCCACTTGTTTTGAGAGGTGGTGAAAGAGGTCTGCTCGTCTGGGATTTAGCCAGCACTCACCGTGCTAAAGACATGAAGAAATTCCTTGCATGGAGAAGAATAGATCAAATAATGATTCCCACAGGAATGACTGCCTATCTCCAGACTCTTGATATTGCAATAAACAAGCCATCCAAGGTCCATTTGCGTATGGAACTCAATAACTACATTGAAAATAGAATGGAGACAAATCAACATGGAAACTTTGTGAAGCCTAGCCTGAAAGAGGTCGTGACTTGGGTCAAAAATTCATGGGATAAAATCACTGACAGCTGTGTTGCCAATGCACTACAAGCAGGCTACTTGGACAAACAGTTTAGAGAGCTCTGTTGCTAGGCCTGACAGATTGGGGCCAATGGTTCTACAGGAAATAGGGTCGCAAGAAATTCAGGCTGGAATTCGGGGGTTGGAGACTTATGACAGTGTTCTAGAAGAAGATTGGGAGGGTGGCCTAATGGTTAAGGTGTTTGCCTTACAAATACAAGGTGCAGGGTTTGAGTCTCACAAGGGATAATTGGCTAGGCTTACAAATGGCTTGCAAGGGTAGTTAGCGTAGTACTAATCAAAGATGATATAACTGTATTAAATAACTTTTCCATTATCGGGGCAACACAATAGATTGCTTTTGCTTTCAGTTTCATTCCCCTCCTCCAATACACATGTATTGAGATTTTTCTGCACATTTTGTTAAGCATGAAATATTGCACTGTGAAAGTCAAGGTGTAGATATTCTGAAGTTGAAATGTTTGTTGCACTGTTTATGTAGAATTATCACACAACTGTTCACGCATTTATTAGAACTGTTGCCCAATAACAGAAAAGTACCAAATAAATGTCAATTTGTATACATGAATAAATGTTGATTTTTGTACATGAATAAATGTTGATTTGTGTACATGAATAAATGTCGATTCTTGTACATGAATAAATGTAGATTGTTGTACAGGAGGGTAAATAAGGCATCCCCTGATAATAAGCCCTAATGCATATTTTGGTGGGGGAAAGAGTATAAGACCCGGTCTTATTTTCGGGGAAATATGGTATTACACACACATATGTATATGTATATATATATATATATATATATATATATATATATACATATATATATATATATATATATATGTATATAGATAAATATATATATATATATATAGATATATATATATATATATATATATATATATATATATATATATATATATATATATATATATATATATACAGTCCAAAACCACTTCCAGCACTCAAGAAAAGAGGCGCTACGAGAGATAAAGCCTTTATTACTGGCACAGTCTGCCCCACAGACCGGTTTCGCTTTACAAAAGCGTCATCAGTGTACATCCAAACCTTAGTGCATCCTTATTTAAATACGTCAGCATTTAAAGTGACAGTGTACATTATAACATACCACAACGCTATTAGTACCTGAATAGTAAATATAAATAGGATATACATATTTTAAGCCCCTTAGTGCATCCTTTTAAATACATCAGCATTTAAAGTGACAATATACATTATAACATAACTCAACACTATGTATACCAAAAAATAAATATGGATAGGATATACATATTTAAGGCCACTATATATGTAGCCAATAATTATTAAAACATGTGCGTACACATATTTCAGGTGTCAAAAAATTCCTACTCAAGTGGAATAATATTTAACCACTTTCTTAAATAACATATTGACACATGAATAAGAACGTAAATAAATACATGCATATCTACCACACCATAATTTTTGGCAGATGGTAAATCTTCTAATAAAACTTAAGATACCACAACCACTGAATAATAATGCCAATACCTACCCCAAAAATTAATAAATAATAAACTAGAACCTATAAACCATTAGTGACTAATTCACAAACCTACCAATGGTCATTAAGACCCGGTTTAAACATAGCCCCTAAATTCACAATCCATCTACGTTCTTTAGACGTCAGCATATTATGCATGGCTATCTCATCACTAACTAATGTAGTGATTTTGTCAATTCCTACAAAAACAAAATGAGCTGACGAATGTTGCAATATATGTTTATATAGTGCACTATGCAGTCTTTTGCATTTTATGTCACTAATATGAAGAGCTATTCGCTGCTTTAATGAACATGACGTCTGTCCTACATAAAATGCACCACATTGACATATAGCCATATAAACTACCCAAGAACTCGTACATGTAATTAAAGTATTAATATGATATACTTTCCTTGTATTGATGGATGTGAAGGAGCTAGTCTTAGACATTATTATACAGTATTTACAATGTCCACAGTATGTGCTACCTACCATTCTAGGCACTGGTATTTTTTGATTTAAACCTTTCTTAAAACCTGCCAAGTTATTTCCAATTGACTTGCCTTTTCGATATCCAAATTCACACTTAGAATTTATCAGTCGAAAAAAGGGGGTCCATATATAAAATGTGCCAATATTTTGATATCACTTCCCTGATTTTAAATGAATTACTAGCATAAGTAGTGACAAATCTAACTTTATTAAACTGACCTGATATATGTTTAGTTTTATCCTTCAACAAATTACCTCTATCCATAATCTGAACTTTGTCATATGCTTTCTCTATTAACCCCTTATTATAACCACGAGCTTGTAACCTATATTTTAGGTCACTCGCTTGTCGTTGATAATCACTAGCATTGGAGCAAATACGTCTGACTCTTTGAAACTGGGCAACTGGGATATTATTGACCATATGTAATGGATGACAACTACGGGCATGAAGAATAGAATTTTTAGAAAAAGGTTTTCTATATAGTGAAGTACTCAGTGTACCATCCAACAGTTTTGTAACACTAACATCTAAAAAATCTACCGTAAATAAATTTAGTATGCCAGTGAAAATAATACCATACTCATTGTTATTTAGATATCCTTTAAAACTATCCCACTCATCAAGGCTGCCTTGCCAAATGACCCAACAGTCATCTAAATAATGACGCCACATTACAAGCTGTCTAGAATATGGAAAATGTTCACTATAAATGTACAACATCTCAAAATATCCCATAAACAGGTCAGCATATATGGGAGCGAATGTAGCTCCCATAGCTGTACCTTTAACCTGTAAATACCAATGGCCATTAAACTTAAATGCGTTATGCTCCAATACAAACTGTAGCATTGATAACAAAAATTCAATTTCTGCTACAGAATACAAACTTGATTGTTCCAACCAGTGTTTAACCCCTTTTATTCCACCATAATGGGGAATACTGGTATAAAGGGATTGTACATCTAATGTACCCATTTGACAGTCACTAGATAGCTGTATATCATCCATCAGCATCAAAAAATGTTTGGTATCTTTAATTCTAGCTCTAATCAAATTTAACAAAGGCTTTAATTTAAATTCAAGATATTCCGACAGTGGTTTCATCACTGAACCACGGCCTGCCACTATGGGCCTACCTGGGGGTTGTTTAAAGTCTTATGAATTTTGGAAACCAGATAAAAATATTGGAAAGAGGGACTATCTACTGTTAACTGTGTTACTAAATCTTCACTCACAATATCCTGTTGTTTAGCTTCAAAAAGAAACTTATCTACAGGATATTTAAATCCTTGACAAGGATCCATAGACAACAAACTATATGAAACAGGGTCCCACAATTGTCTATTAGCCTCACTTTCATATTTCAACTTGTCCCAAATGACAATCACCCCACCTTTGTCCGCTTTTGTCACTACTATTTTTTCATTACTTGCTAAAGATTTTAAAGCATGATGTTCCTCCATTGTCAAATTTTGGGAAGGACACCTAAAAACATCTGCCTGATTAACCTGTAGATCCTGTAGGACTAGTTGTTCAAATGTCCTAACTGTCTTATTATATGCAGGTTGAAAATTCGACTTTTTAAACCGAAAAGTACATTCATCATTCACTCCTTGGGTAATATCCTGTTGAGCAAAATAATATTTCAAGTTTAAATTTTTACAAAACTTTTTTAGATCACAAACAATATCATAATGTGACACAAAAAAAGAGGGAACAAACCCCAAACCTTTATTAAGCAATTTTAATTGGCATTCTGAGAAAGAAAAGCTAGTTAAATTAACCACTATTTGGTTGACATTACTGTGAGCATTATTAACATCATTTAAATGTCCAACTGAAACCGGGTCTGTGGGTTCTACCAACTGGCTCGAAACCTCGCCTCCAACTGGTCGTTTGTGGTGTTTGCGACCTCCCCTCCTAAAGGGGATTTAGTTCTTTTAGACACAGGTGACAAAGAGACATTTAACTCTCCTTGTTCTGGCTCCATATCAGTATTTGAAAAACTAGATGACATCTCAGTTACACTGGAAGTAGACTCGGGCTTAAGTAAAATAGATCTCACTCTTTTGCGTTTAGGTCTACTTTGATTTGTTTCTTCAAACCGTACACCCTTTCTATAACGCTTCCAAGTGAACACCATGTCATTCTTAAAATCGTTTAAATCATGCTGATACTTCCTCAACTTCCGCCCCTGCAGCTCTTTATCATATTTATCCATTTCAGACAAATACTGAGAATATATCTCACCATATTCCTTTGCACCAGTATATACATTAGTACGTTCATTAGTTTCCACTAACTTAGCCATTAAATCAGGAAGCTGTTTATCATAATGTTCAACAAGCAGCTCCATAAACATGTTAGAAGCCACTATTTGTATGTCGCGCCACTTATATTACTATCATTTGTGCGAACGACATTCTGTCGGCATGTATGCTGCCAAAAATCAGAATGTCGTACACAAAATGAAAAGTGTATGGGATAGTCGAAGACACTTATGCTAATGCAGTAGTGCATTTGCATAAGTGTGTTTGACTATATGTACAGAGATTGCGGCACAGTGGGGATTGAAAATTCATCCATATCCAACTGTAGTGCAATCTTGGAGTTGGAATATATTAGCAGCAGGGGGTGTGGGGGGTGCAAGGGGGTTTGTCCCACTGCAAAAACTTGATATGTCGTATAGGAGATTGATTTACATCAGCTCCTATACTGCTATCACGTGATGTTTTTGGTGACAATGTTGACTCAAATACATCAATCAATTGGGTCAACACTATGTAGGAGTTGGGTTTTGGTGTTTATTTTTATTATTGCGAACAGCAAATGCTTTGCCTTTCACAATAATGATAGTAAACATGTATATACATATATATATATATATATATATATATATACATATATATATATATATATAGAGAGAGAGAGAGAGACATATATAGATATAGCTAGATACAGGTAGATAGATAGATACATAGAGAGATACAGATATATGAACTCCATCACTGTACAACAAAGTGCATAATTTTGAGGTTCTGTAATTTCAGATTTACTAAATATTTTTCATACTTGCACATTTTAGAACTCCAGTAAAAATGCAGTTTTAGTTTTGGATAGTGTGGAAAGCCCCATAATTTTAGCACTGTAGTTGTCGCCTCACAGTAAGACGCTGTCCATTTCGATTCTCAGCTAAAGCGTCATCTGCGTGGAGACATGCGTGAATGGGTGTACCTTCGTTGAAGGTTGTGCATCAGGGCTGGTAACTCGGCACGTAATAATCAACTACCAATCATTAGCGGACCGGAGTTCCGCTGTGGCAACCCCTAACCGGGAAAAGCCGAAAGACACAACAACAATAACAGTCTTTAACAAAGATCTAGTAAACTGCCTGGCTATGTATAGAGGGTAAGGCCTTAACTATGATACAAATAAACTGAATACAAGTGGAAACTCAGTCAGTGGAGAAGCTGCACAGTAGAAGATAAATGTCAGTATCTCCCATTCTGGGGGGAGGAAGTGGGGTTTCTAGTTGGCTGCACTTACCACCATTCAAGTGTGGACTTGCGCAACATCAAAACATAGCATACAACTAAGAATGAGGGTTTGCCACTTGCATGTCAGTCAATGTAGATCTAGCTGCATATGTGTAGAAACAGGTATATATAAGGCAGAGTAGTGCAGCTTCAGGTCTAGTTGGCAATGACCCCTTAGTGCTTGTCCAGAATAAAGAAGTATCGCTTAAAAGGGTGGGTATATTATGTTGTACCCAAATTTGGGGACATTTTCTGTACACCCTAAAAAATGTATGACCCCATTTTAGATGTAAATGAAGCTAAACCCTAACTCCATTGGCATAAGGATATGTCACCATCAATGCCAAGGCAAAAGATAGTAGCAAAGGAAAAACACTAACTCCTATAGGATTATTTGCATGACATTCCCCCCTGGTCATCTCTCACTTACTGCAGTCGAGAATGAATGGTATCATAACCTGTGATGGTGCTGATGATTGTCAGCAGACATGGAAGGAAATTACTTAGAGAAGAATACCAAAACAGGACCACTGATCACCTTAGATTGGCCATTGACACTACACACCTAAAATGGAATCTCTCTGACAAATAGAATGGGTATAATAAACTGTTTTCAATTTTGAAATGTGTTGCTAATCCTGTTTTAGACTGTGCATATCCAAGTGATGTTAATAATGTTAATTTAGATATCATGTCTTTGAAGACTAAGTTACATGCACTGGAAAACAACTTATTTAAATTGAAAAGGCACCAGATACAATGTCTTCACTTAGAAGCTTGCATTCAAGAAGGAATAGTCCCAAGAGGGTTGCATATTTTAAAAATGCCTATACAAGGCAGCAATTACCCAGACTTGTTGGTTGAATGGCAAAAAGTGAACTTAGACTGCAGCTTTTAAGTCTTTGGGTATTCTCGTTAGCTTCTCACAGAAAGAAGCAAAATGGCTCTCTATGGTTATAATGCAACAACAAAAAGAACTTTATCCACAGTTTCAGCCTGACTTACTTGATAAGTATTTATTTGGTGTATTTCACTCTGCATCTGTGTATGGGAGGAAATTAATAAGGACTAAACATAAGAAGTTAATACATGACCATTCTGATTTTGATAACGGAAATGTATTCATATCCACCAATCAAGTAGCGGATACAGACAAGCCCATGAATGTTGTTAGAGCAGAAATTTATCCAAGCAATGGCACTACAGCTTTTGTAACTACCCCCCCCCCCCCCAATAAGCCAATCAGTGTATCATCAGGGATGGTGGGTCGCAGAGAGCTAGGAGCTAGGAAAAAGACAGTCACTGTTGAAGAGCAAATACAAAGATTGCTTGCAACCAACACTATCGGAAAAGATGGCGATGTGATTTCTTCTACTTTTTCCCAGCCAGAACTGAACTTTTCTCTAGCTATCAAAGACAGAGGGAAGTCTGCAGAGAGACAACACTTGAGAAGTCATGCCAGAGTGAAGAAGAAACCAGAAGGGAACATGGCAGGAAGGCAAGCATAACAAGGTCTTGAAACCTGACAAGGCTCTTTAGTTTGGAACCTATCATCTTATAAATTGACTCCTGTTGATTGTGAACTTTTAATGAAAGGTTTGTCCTTTATTCCCACTCAAAATGTTGATTTTGCTGATGAGATTTTTAATTTAAAAGTTTTTACCAGGAACTTGATGCTTAGACTGAACTTTAAACATAGTACTGATGTAAATGGTGACTTTAATTGCTTTAGAAAACCTAGTTTATATATTCCTGTTCTAAAACCATTAGTAGCTGCCTTTGAAAAGTTAAATATAGATGGGATTTATAAGATGAATGCTGGTAAGGGTAGTTGTCACAAACATTATAATTTAACGCAGGAAGAATTTGTTTCTTTAAAGAAGTTTCAAAACAACACCAATATTGTTATAAGACTGGCTGATAAGGGCAGACCCATTGTGATTCTTAATAGAAAATGGTATATTACTGAAATGAAAATGATGTTAGCACATACCAGCTTTTATACTAAACTTACTAAAAGTCATGTTGACTATATGTTAGGATCTGTTCAAATACTTTAAAAAGTTTGCTGGCTCAAATGGTTATTGATAAACCTTTATTTGATTATTTGTTACTTGATAAACCATTATTACCCATCATTCTGGGTCTACCCAAGTTACATAAGAATCCTGCTCATCTTCCTTTATGCCCAATAGTATCAGGAAGAAGTTGGTGCACTGAGACCCTTTCTATTTATATTGAAAAGATTTTGAGACCACTTCTGGATTTAAATAGTTATATTTTGAAAGATACGCAACACGTTTTAACAGATCTGTTTATAAACACTAATGGGCACGTTTCTAATACTGGTATTTTATTGGTTACTTTTGATGTAAAATCTTTATTTACAGTAATTTCCAGTGATGCTGGCATTTCTAGTGTCAGACATTACTTAGTGGAGAATGTCAGTTTTTCTGCTGACAGAGTTGATTTGTTCTGTACGCTTTTAAGGTGTGTTTTAGAGAACAACCTTTTTGTCTTTAATGATGTTTTTTATTGGCAGAAGAATGGCATAGCTATGGGCACATATTGTGCCAATAGCTACGTCAATGTTGTTATGGCTGTTTGGGAACATGAGCATACCATAGGTGGACCTTTTTAGTGAGTCCATAATTTTTATTGAAGGTTTGTGGATGACATTTTCCTTTTATGGGGAAGTTCTTTAGAAGAGCTACGTGCTTTTAAAGATTATATCAATTTGAGCACTTTATACCTTTAGTTCTCCTCGACTTTCTCAGATAACAGCATTAATTTCTTAGATGTGAGAGGTATAAAGTTCAACAATGGTACTATTTCTACGACGCTGTATCAAAAACCATATAATTGTAACCATCTTTTATTTCAGGATAGTATGCATCTACCACACATCTTTAGAAATGTAGTTGAGAATTGTGATTTTAGAACATCAAGATGTAATGTAAAGATGATTTTTTTTTTGGCCAAACCAATTAATTGGTTTGGTCTTTTGTTGATAGGGGCTGTAACGAACATGAAGTATGTCATGTTTTTGAGGAAGTCACACAGCTAAGGAGTAGTACAGCTAAACCATATTTTTCAGAAGCTTTTGTGGCAAATAATGAAGCCAGTGTAGAAGATAATGTCTCTAGACAGAGATGAAAGTTAAAAGTATCAATGTATTATTCTAATAATGTTAAGTATTTTACTTATGTTATTAAAAAATTTGGTCTGTTCTCACCACTGATAATGAGATCAGAAAATTGATAGATGATCAACCAACATTTTTGTTTAAAATATGAAGTCTTTGAAAAGAAAATTATGTTATCCTAGGATGAATATTGCTTCTAGCAGGTTAAATTAGACTAACCATGAGGCAGTTCTTCTATTTGTAAGTTTATACATAGTACAGGGATATTTGTACCACATGATCAGTGTAAAAAGTATGTTTTTAATGTAGGTGTTACTTGTGACTCAAAGCACATTGTATATTTAGCATATTGTTTATTATGCCATAAATTTTATGTTGGTAAAACAGACAGGATTTTAAGGGACAGAGCTAAAAAGTATCTATATCACATTAGTAAGCTTAATGTGTCTAATGCTTTAGCCAAACACATTAAACAGACCAAAAGTGAGCATAGTTTTAAGTTTATGGCTATTGGGAGAATACATGATAGTATTCGTGGTGGGGATGTGAGTAACTTGACTAAACAATTTGAAGCCAAATGGATTATTATAGCAATAACCCATGCCTGGGTGTGGGTAATGCTGGATTTACCCATGGCTGGTGTGGTTTGGTCATGAGGGTGAAGCCCGAGTGGCCAAACAAAGACAACCATGGGTAAATCCAGCATTACCCACACCCAGAAGTGGGTTATTGCTATTATACAATGACATTATTTAAGAAAAAAAATAATTACTTTTCTTAAATAATGGCATTGTATAATGCCTCATTGCTGCCCTTCCGCAGCTGTCTGGTATTCTGCGGCAGTTCTGATGTACTGCACATGCGTATGCTTACGCAGTACATCAGAGCTGTGGGCAAAAGCAATGGAGAAAGCAAGATCTCCGTTGCTTTTTACAAACTGTCTCGCTATGTTAAAGGAGTTTAATATAGCGAGACAGCTTTAAAAAAAGCAACAGAGAATCTCCTTTGCTTTTTTTAAAGCTGTCTCGCTATGTTAAACCCATTTAACATAGCGAGACATCTTTAAAAAAAGCAATGGAGATAGGAAGATCTCCGTTACTTTTTTTAAAGTTGTCTCGCTATGTTAAACTCGTTTAACATAGTGAGTCAGTGTATAAAAAGCAACGGAGATCTTGCGTTCTCCATTGCTTTAAAAAAGGAGTTATACTAATGGAAAAAGTCCGGGCGACCGGACCTTTTTCCATTAGTATAACTCTGATTTACAACATGCATGCTGACCAATCAGTGTGCACGTTTTAGAATATTAATGGGGGGTCATTGTATAATAGACTGAGAAGTGATTTTGGTCATGGTCTTAATGGCAAAATCTCAATTAAACCTATGCTCAAGGCCAGACCATTTTTCAGATAATTTTGAGTTTTTTTATGTTTTTGAAAGAGCATTTTTGTGTATATGTATGTATAATTTTATATATATATATTTTGTATGTGTTTTGTATAGTTTTGTATTTTTGGGATGCTTGGCACCTTTAAATATGAGTATTTTGTTATTGGTTAGCTTTTAATTAGAGTTGGTATGTTAAGCTGATTTAGTTTGAGTTTCATTACATCTGAAGAAGCAGTTCTACCTGTGACAATGCTTATGTGTCATTTTACAGCAATAAAAGAAGTCTATACTAGATCCTTTGGTCGAATCTGAGTCCACATGTCTTTTTGGAATTATTTGTTTTATCTTGGTTTGTGGACTTGGTTACTGGTATTTTACTACAATTTTGTTTATTTGAAGTAAGTAACTTTCACTAAAGCCCACCATCATGATCTAAGCCATCGGTCAAACAGCTGACGTATCTTTGAAACAGTAATGATGATTCTGCATGGGACTAGCACAAGGAGAAAAAACATTCTCTAAAATATGGCACATCTGTTGGAATCAAATGCCTTTTGAAAACAGAAAAAAATCAACACTAGGATTACAGGTTATAACCAAAGAATATGCTGCCACTGATCATGAATGTAAATGTTAGAGTTAATAGTATATAAAAATAAAATAAAACTATGCACTAAATGTTTTACTCTACTAATTCTGTAGAGGTGCACTAATGTCAGTAAGATGGATATGATTCACTTTTTTCTTTCTATGTTTGTTACTTATACCTAGTTTTTTAATTGTATGCCATATTAACAGTAAATGTAATTTACTCTTCCATATGTTTACCTTTGCATTTTAAAGCATCAAAGAATTAGATCATACCTCCTACTAAGTTAGACAAAAAAAGAATGTAACTGCAAATTCTGTACTTGTTAGCACAAAACACCTTAAAACTGCACCAGACAGCACTTGCCCCATTTGTTTTTTTTTATTTGTAGGAGGCTAATGTCAAAAATATGAGTATTATATGACAAGTTTTCTCTTATCTTGATCACCCCCCCCCTTTCTTTCCCATTTTTAGATGAGTTTGGCATGTCACACCTATATTAGTCAAATCACCTAGAACCAAAGATTACATCTCTGGGTGTCTAAATGTTGTCTCTTGTATCAGCTGTGTATTAGAAATGGCATAATATGTGACAGTTACTCCTAATAATTACCTCTTTACTCAAATATGTGTTGTAATAACTGTATGTGCTGAGTTCTATGAGTATAACTAATTTTCTTTGTTGTTAATCACAATTTCATTGTTGTAACTGTATGTACATTATTGCAGCCCTTGTTTTGTTTGATAAGATAGTAGTAAGTACATTAGCCAGGTTTCTTGGTTAACAAACTGTTAAATAAACAAAAAATAATGCTGCATCTGTGTCTGTTGCCTTATGCTCTTGTATTTCTTAACAACGTGTATGCATCCATTTTCTTGCCCCTTAAAGTTCCTGTATCTGTAGCTTATTTATGTTGAGGCAGTCCATTATAATATACTATAATCTATTTTATTATCTCACATGAATTACTAATCAACAGTTCATCTTTTATCAGTGGATTCAAACACAAGACATCAGACATAGTCCATTCTGACATTATAGTATTGGAATTCATATAGTACCCTTTCATTTTAAATAAGATATTCTTAGATCAGTAGATAGTGGTAGATATTCTGCTTAATGAGAGTTATTTTTCACAGCTCTATGACTGATTGTGGAGATGAGTCCTTTTTTTCAATATTTACAAAAGTAAATGAAGACAAAGGACGAGCCCCAGAGGAGTCATTATTTCTGCAGAAACACAAGTGCTCAAATTGATCAAACTTAAGGACTATATTAAGAACATTGTGCTTTTTAATATGTTGAGAGAAGGAGAAGATGGAGTTCCTGATTATGTTTTTGAGAAGTACATGTATTTTCCTTTGCTCTGACAAATAGTGACCTTAGAGGTGATTATATCTTGTAGTAAGGGATACAGGGATCCTGGCATCTTGTCCACCTATAAAAAGTACTGATTTTGGACAAATGTCTAATAAAAATTTTCTGATGGCAGTTTTATGCAGTTAAGTAAAATGTCTATTGCTTTGGTATACTCCAGCATTTAGGAGATACAGATATTTATTTATTTATTTATTTATTCCCATTTGTTAATTGGGATACTCAGACTGATTCACGAATGGCCTCTTTTCAGCTGAGACATGGGAAGAAAAGCTCCATTAACCAGTGAAAATCATTTTCTCTATAGATACTGGCTGAGTTATTTTATTCCACAGGCTAAGCTTAACACTCCTCCATTCATTTTGGCATAGATTTTTTTCAACTTCATTCTAAATCCTTAAAGTGAGTGATGCATGTTTCATCCTACCATTCTGGAATTTCTGTAGCAGAACAATCATAACTCCACATCATGAAGTGCCATGTGGCAAACTAAGAGACAAAGATGGATCAAATAGGGTAAGCACTCCATACAGTGCAATCATTTCTTATGTCTCCTTGAAAACAAATTTGTAGTCCTCCTGTGAGTGTCGTACTTTCGTGAAATTCAGCAGAAACCTGTAGTAGTTGTTTACATGTCCTATGCAAGACACATTTGTGAACATTCTGATGTGTAGGTGGCTACAGCACAGTCCTTATTTGGTCACTTACTCACCCCCAATTTGAAATCTTGTATATGAAATGTTCACACTTGATTTTGTTTGCTATAAGCCCATACACTTTTAGCCAGTGCAGAAGACTTGATAGATTATCTAAACACTCTTCATCATCACTCCCAGTTACCATGGTAACTTCTTCTTAACAGCATATTTTAAAATGTCTGTCATACTGCTTCAAGTCCCTAATGTCAAATGGCATGTTTAGATATTCATTCAAAGGTTAGTCAGTTACATTCAAACTGCCATTTGTCAATATTTTTCTGTTAGACGTTTCTTCAAAACGCATCATATATGTGCATATTGTTGTACCATGGCAATACATAGGTTCATAGGTAAGTACTAAGCAATCTGTCCTAGCAGGGCATTTTAAGCCTGCGCAGTTTCTTTTTTTTTGGCTCAAAATAACCTACCGCTTTTAGTTATAGATTGGCTTTACCCATCCCGTGATTGATAATTATATATTACCCCTAATGAGAATACTGGGAATCATACCATAAATAATCTCAGGTGACCCATGCATGGGATAAAGCATTTAGGAGCTGCCTCTGTCTGATAGTAGTATAGGGGCTGTCCTGGGATAAAGTTTCTGTCTCTTGTCCATAGGATTAAGTTGTGCTTGAATATAGATGGCGATTAAGTTTGTTTTATTTGGATGGAAGTCTGATCTACAGCAGTGGTATCCTCCCTCCAATCCATTATATTGATTTTGCAGAAGGGTGTATACCCCCAGACTGAGTATTTCTGATTTCATTTGACTTGCTGATGTGCAGTGAATCCATTAGTAATGGATCGGAGGATGCCTTGTATGCCAGACACAGGTCCCCTCTTAGCAGTCTGTAGGATACTGAATATAGTGAGGGCTTTGAGTTGGCTCATGTAAGACATGCTGTTTAGACCTTGTATCCAGTTAGTAAGGTATCTCTATGGGGGTTCCAGATGTTACATGCACCTGGACATTATATTCAAATACTGGCCTAATGAGGCCTGAGTAAAGGGGAGCAATAACCTCCCTAGATCTAGACACAATCCGTTTGTTTAAACACTGTGCAATATAGAAGGACTTTCTTAGAACAACAGACATATGTTGCTCAATAGTTAGGTCAATGTCAACATAAGTTTTCAAAACCCAAACAACTGGATCAACTCTGAGACGTGTAATGTGAATGTAGTAGTTCCCAGGGGTAGATGACTTCCAAAGGATGCAATAATGCATTTTTTGGCAGTTAGTTTCAGTACATGATTTTGACACCAGTTATTTATTTGAAACAAACCTTCCTGCAGGACGGCTGTCATTTGGGGATTAAATGACAGCTCTTAACTTTAAGTAATCTGCAAAGTTAATCAGTCACAGCTCTTTGGTATTGGATTTTACTTCAGGAAGGTAGATGCCAAACAGGAGAGGCCCCAGTACAGAATCCTGGGGGGATTCCACAGTTAACTGGTTTCTTTGTGGAGGTAACTGCTGCTATTTTCATTATCTGAATCTTATCTGTGAGCCGGTTGTAATTCAGTGGGTGACATAGGGGGGTTATTCCCAGTTTAGTTAGCTTTTCTACTATGCCTGAGTGGAGAACTGTGTCGAAATCTTAGGCCAGATTAAGGTATGTGGCATGTATCATTTTGCCTTCATCCATAGATTTGGTGACATTTTCAAAAAATCCACCAGGTTAAGTAAGCATAACCTGCTAATGATGAATCCAAACTAAGATGTCCCCAGTGCTTGGAGGTTCCCTATGCCCCAGTTGATTAATTCCATGATAAGTCTTTCCATAGTTTTGCATATGAGGCTGGTCAGACTTTGGGGTCTGTAATTGCCTGTTTCTGCGGAAGGTCCTCCCTTATGCAGGGGAATGACTGTCACTGCTCTCCATTTACTTGGTACAAAACCTGTACGGAGGCTGGGACTGAACACTGCTATTAAGGGTGTGGCTAAATCATGTTCTTGCTATCTAAGATGCTTCCAGGAATATTGTTAGAATCCATCAATGTGGTATGTTTAGCTTTTGATTGCACTTTAAGACTTGGTATTCCGTGATGGCTGGAGGCGAGCCAGTTAGAGAGGGGTAAAGGAAGAGTTAAATATCAGTCCGTAGATTCACTATATCTTCATCCTTAGTGTAGGTCATATCATTCACAATCAGCTCAGCACATTACTGAGTTGTGCTTTTGAAATTACGAACATAATTAAAAAATGTCTTGTGATTATCTTTGGCCTGGTAACTATTTTGGCCTTAAATTTGACTTTGGTGGATTTTATTAAGTTTCTGAATTGTTTGGTTATTTGAGTGACAAGGGCTCTTACATTCTGGAAATCAGTTTTCATACTTTTGGTCAAAATTCTCCTTTTTTGTTATAAAGCTTGTTGATATTATGGTTCTGCCATGTGGGTTTAATTCTGGGGTTTGCCCTGCACTTGTTGTTGGGGAACAGGTGCATCTATGCAACAGTTTACATGTTGGTACAGTATGGTGCTCTCTATTTCTACATATTCATTTGAGTTAACTGAATTTAGTGGGGATTTGTGAATGTAGTTTGTCGCAAAAAAAATTTCTAAAGGTATCGTGGGTGGAAGGGATCTCTAGTTTCAGTATTACTTAGAAAGAAACTGCTGTTTCCTTAGACATGAGTGTTTTTTTTGGGGGGTAGGTGTCCAAAACAAAAATGTGGTGCTTATGTCATTGAAACTCATAAGTATTATCACAAAAGAATAATATTTCCTAAAAGGAGTAACAATTCAATTTCAAGGCAAGGAAAAAGAAGTTACAACAAAAAAAAAGAAGAAGAAAATAACAGTTTTGCTTCAGGCTTTTCTCCCATCCCTCCACACCTAGTGTTTCATAAATATAGAAAAAAGGAAAAATTCCAACTATACAATAATTATCTCTCTTTCAATAGAGAGAACAGTGTTCACAAATTGGTGATCACTTCTTAGAACGTCTGCCATTTATTTTAAGTATGGCACCTGTTTTGTACCCTAATTTCTTGCTGGTATTCCAGTCCTCAGCCTTGGTTTGAGAGGGGCCTTAAATTCTCCATATGTATATGAGAACATCATCTGATTTATCTTTTTTAAACTCTGGCACTATGGCTGTAACCTAATCACTGAACTGCAATATGAATAACACACCACCTTCCTATTTCACAATATTTAGGAGCACTGTTTGGTTCAAGTTTAATATTTCCCTTCATCCCATTACATTTTACGTTTTACCATAATAATGGTGCATTATTTGATTGTTATATGTATGTATTAGTATTTGATGATGATTTAAAATACTGTTTTATGCATATTTTATATGCTTTTAATTTTATGTATATTGTCATATGATTTTTTGGGCTGCATGTCATGTGATATTTTGGTAATTGTTTTTTAATTTCTTGTAATAGTATTGAGAAAGGGTTCTACCCGAAAGCTTTGCTGTTTGCTGTTATCTATAAAGGTGTTTTTTCTCAACGAGCTTTGGTTTCATTTAGACCATTACTATACCTAACTTCATTTTACAGGTTCTTAAAGGAGTGTCAGGTCATCTAGATCTCCTTTACTCATATGGTGCTGTGCTTCCTTTCTTAAAAAATATACAGTTCATGATTTCCATTTTGCCTTCCTGTGTTATTGGCAAAATGAATTGGTAGTTGTCATAACTGTTTTCACTTGTATAGCTCTTTGCTAACACTTTGGATTAATCCAGTGCTAATTATACTATTTCACAGGAATGAGCAGCAAAGCAACTCACACAATCCAGTTCTAATTTAAATTAATGTCCTGCTGTTTTGAAGGTATGCAAAGCAATTTGTGTAGTAGTGTAATTGGTACTAAATAACGTTAAATTACATCAGACCATTCTCTTTATTTGTGTTTGCCTCCACATTCTCTGACTCTTCTTCAATTCTAACATTATTGTTTTATTCAAATTCATTGATATATTCCAATCTGAACAATATATTTGCTACTCCCTTTCTTCTGTATTTCTATTTACTTGTATCTTCTGTCATTGTTACTTTTTTATGGCTCCTTCTGCAATGTTTTTGTGCCTACAGACATACATTCTTTTTATGTAATAGTATGAACTGCTTAAAAATTACCCTGTAATGCTTAAAATATGAATGTTTTTTAGAGAGTTACATGATAGTTTCTAAATTCTAAGGAGTCGATGCTTCCACTAAAACTGTTGAGCATAATGTTTAACCAAGTGTTTGACCATGCATAGGGAATGCTAACTATAACTTTTTTTCCTACAAGTTTTCTTTTTCAGCACAGGTTTTAAACACTCCTATCACTTTATTTATTTTCCGAGGAAACTACCACATTGACAATACAACCCTGGAAGTTGATTGTTTGTTCGAGATTTGGGAAGATATGTGGACAGTTACCTAACTTTTGACCAACATGTATCCATTGTTGTAAGAAGCTCCTTCTGTATTGCATAGCTTATAAACAAAGGAAATTTATCTAGATCTAGGATGACATTGCCCCCTTTTACTCAGCCCTTATTAGCCCAGTCATTGAATATAATGCCCCTGTTAGCATGTAACTGTCCAAACACATGCAACAACTAGAATGCTCATAAAGATACCATACTAAAAGGATAAAAGGCCTAAACATGTCCTACATGGACTGACTCAAAGCCCTGTCACTATATTCGTTATCCTACAGACTGCTAAGAGATTGTCTGACCCATTATTGATTGGATTTAGTGCACACCACCAAGTCAAATGGCATCAGAAATACTCAGTCTAGGGATCTGAATATCATCTGTAATGGAAACTTGGAATCAAAGGAAAGGGGAAAGCCCTCCTACTTTCTTTAAGCTTAACTTCTCACATGCTTTTAATACTGTGTTGCTGCTTACATAAATTTGTTAGAAGAGATGTTAAATGCCTTTAAATCCCTGATTGAAATAATTGGTTTGTTTTGTTGTGAAAGGGGAGTGTTAAGTCTTTTCCTCTCTGCAATAAAAATGGTGGAAAACAATTCCACAGCTTTCTTTTTTTTATTACAGTTGCTGTGCTCCTGACATAAGGAGGATCAATTGCCCATCTGAGAAGGAAAGTGGTACCTCAAAGGTTAAACTACAGATTGATCTGTGTCTAAGGTATGTCATGCAGGCAGAGACAAATTCCTCTGCAAAGTATGTGAGAAGTTAAGCTTAAAGAAAAGTAGGTGGGATTTCCCTTCATTTGATTCCAAAGCAAAGAAATAAAAGATGTTATGTTGTCCTATCTCACCTGCATTCTTACTTGGATGGGTTCAGAGCTGATCCTCGGCTCCAACTCGGCTGAATACACAGCTGGAAGTCTCAAACTTGGCTCGTGGCAGTTAGGTATCCCATGATGCAGTGGTGCAGCTCTCCAGATCTTGTTTGCTGCTTTGTTAGGTTGGATGTGCTCTTCTTGGCTGTGGCTAAGTTTTTGTCTTTTTCACTCCATTAGCTAAAATTTCTAGTAGTTTTGCATTTATAGTGTTTCCTAGAGTGTTTAAATCGTTAGATTAAGGGTGTAGCTAATCTTATCTCCTTCTGCTGTTGGTAGCTGCTTTTTGGCTGTTTTTTCACAGGCCTTGTTGTATCCTGTAGTTTATTGTAGTGGTGTTTGTTTATCTCCCTTTTTTTCAGTAGTTGATATTTAGCTTGTTTAAGTTAGACAGCTAATTGCCCATTTTAGTTAGAGGGTTAGTAGTTTTAGTAGTTAGTGTGTGTTATCTAGGTCTGTTTAAGTTAGAGGTCCTAGTGCTACTCTTGCCAAAGTTTCTCTAGTTATATTTACTTAGATGTGTAGTGTTTATTAGATCAGAGTGCAAATTTATCTTTACTTAGAAGTGCAGTGTGGTTTAGTTAGAGTGTGTTGTATATCACAGTTTGAAAAGTCGTGATTTGTTTTGGGAACTCTCTTCTATCATGTCTAAAGACTCTAGAGAGAGAGAGAGAGAGAGCATAAGCCTTCAGGCTTTAAAAAATGTCAAAAATGTACACAAAAGATGTCAATTACTGACGGACATGTCATTTGCATATGTTGTCGCCTCAGAGCCAGGGACATGTTCGGAGCCAGTGGGGTCTGCTTTTGAGCTGATGAGGATTGTGCTGTCTCCCTCTATGGCTCTACATAAGGATACATAAGGATACTGGCATTTGTCCTCCTAAGGCACCGGCTACTGTCTTGGCACCATCTCATCCACAGGACAGCAGAGAACCAGAGCCTTAAGATCCCCACTAAGCGACCTCCATCTCTTCCGAGGCCTCCCCATAATACCTTTCTGAGGAGCTTCCTCAGAAGAGAACTTGCAAGAGGAAGCATATAGACTCCCCTGATGAGTCTGTCACTTCGGACACTGACCTCATGGAGTCAGAAGGGTCCCCATGGTCTTCCTCTGATGATATCTCATTTGCAGATATCCTAGAGATCCTAAAGCAGAGAGGTGGCTGGAAAACCCTCACCCCTTCTGATGAGGAGTCAGTGTACCTGAAGGCCTTTGGATCTCAAGCTTCAGCCTCCTAGGTGTCTCTGCCTTTCGATGAACTAATGGACTTGGTCAGTCAAAAGGCATGGGAGTCACCTGACACTATGGAACCAGTCCCTTGGAGGCCAAACAAGTTCTTGTCAGCCCCTACCAGAAAGGATTTTCTCATAAAGGGTGTACCTGTAGATGCTATGGTGGTGGCAGCAGACACCAAGAAGGAACTCTTAGAGACATCCTCATCTGTCCATCCTCCAAAGATTCTTGAAAGATGGACAGATATGGGAAGCATGTCTTTTCGTCAGCAACTTTTACACTCCAATCACTGAACTACCTAATTCACTTTGCAGGGCTACAAAGAGATCTCCTGAAAGTGCTAGGAGATACTGTACAAGGTACATTAGCTACAGGGGTAAATGAGAAGGCCTCTTCCCAGCTATCCACCTTAAGTTCTATAGTCAACTCCTCCATGAGGCTGATATCTTACACAGTAAATGGAGAGAGCAGGGCTGCGGGTTCAGGGGTTTCCCTGAGGAGACACTCCTGGATGCGCTTGTGCAATTTTGTAGAACATTTAAAGTCTACCTTTAATAATGCCCTTTTTGATGGTTCCTTACTCTTTGTACCCAAAGTAAAGGGCACACTCACCAGATGTGAGCAGGAAGGGAAAACTCTCTCTGCCACTGGAGTACATTTTTCTGTACCATCAAGACCTTACCCTAAAGGTCAGAAGAGTGGGAAAATGTGGTTCAAAAGATCCCAAGGAGCTTTGCAAGATGTATGAGGTGAATCCTTCCCCAGGGGCAGAGGGGGAGGTAACAATGGTATATGTTTTCCTAGAGGCAGGGGGGTCCACAAAACCAGGGCAACCATGATTCCTTTTGCAGACATTCCTATCAGTGCTCCTGAAAGGAGGCCTGCCTGCTCTACTCTGGAGGCAGTCAGGGACATTTGTCTTTGTACCCAGAAGCCTGGCAAAGCATCACAAAAGAAAAGTGGGTACTAAGAATAATATCCAGAGGATATTCCATTGCCTTTTGCCACCCTGTCCCACAAATCAGAACAATCCTGGATGTTCCACCCAATCTAAGTGAGCAAGCAACTATGGAAATCCAAAAGTTGCTGGACAAAAGAGTCATCCAAGATGTCCCCACAGACCAAACAGGATTCGGAACTTACTCAAGATTCTTTTTGGTGCCAAAAAGAACAGGGGACTGGTGACCCATATTAGACATAAGCAAGTTGAACAAATCTGTCAAGAAGTCAAAGTTCTGAATGGTGACACTGCAGTCAATGCTTCCCTTCTTAGGGAAAGATGATGGGATGTGCTTGATAGACCTCCAAGATGAGTACTACCATATAAAAATGGACAGAGCATCGAGGAGTCATTTACACTTTTGGCTGGGAGCCAGTCATTATCAATTCTGAGCTCTGCCCTTTGGTCTCACTACAAGCCCCCAAAGTGTTCACCAAATCTACGTCAGTAGTCATGGCTCACTTGAGGCATCTGGGATTCCAAGTGTTTCCGTATCTCAGTGCCTGGCTCCTAACTGCCACCACCAAGCATCTACTTCAGGAAACCAGGGATGTGACTTTGGAAATTTGTGCTCAGTTAGCCATAACAGTCAACTTATAAAAATCTGCCTTGTTGCCTTGTCAACATATTACCTTCACAGGCGCAGATCAAGATACTGTTTCCTTGATGACATGTCTTCCAGCAGACAGAATTTCAGCCCTCAGGCAGCAAGTACTTCACCTTCTTCCCAAGGACAAGGTAAAGGCAAAAGGTAGCTCCAAAACTCCTAGGGACAATGGCTTCCACCATAACACTAGTTCCTCTTGCCAGAATGCACATGAGAATCATTAATTGGCTTTTGTTCTCCCAGTGGTCACTTCAAGAGCTCCCTATGTCTCACCTCATCAGAATAATGGAGTCAAGCAAAAAGGACTTATGGTGGTGGATCCAGTCCAGCCATGTGACCATTGGGAGACCCTTTGTTCCATGACAACCAGTTGCTACAATGACCACGGACACTTCCCAGATAGGGTGGGGGGCATTATCTGGGAAGAACGGTCCAAGCTATATGGCAGGAACATGAGACCCACTTGCACATAAATGTCCTAGAGATGAGAGCAGTGCTTCTGGCGTTGCAAGCACTCCATGACTCTCTTCCTTTAGGGACGATTGCTATACAGTCAAACGATATGTCAGTAGTTTGGTATATAAACATGCAAGGGGGAACCAAATCTAATCGTCTTTGTTGCAAGGCCCTGAGACTTTGGCAACGGGCAATTTCTTCCCAGTGATTTCTAGTAGCAATGCACATCCCGGAGAAGTCCAACGTGATAGCCGACAAGTTGAGCAGGCCAATATTGATGCCTCACAAGTGGGCTCAGAACCACAACATAGCAGAAAAGATCTTCTGAAAATGGGGTCAGCCTTGCTGAGATCTTTTAACCACTCCCATGAATGCCAAGTGCAGCAGCTACTTTACCCTAATTCCCCCAATGGGGGAGACACCGAGAAACACACTTGTACATGATTGGCCTTGGGACTTCTTTATGCCTTTCCTCCATTTATCCTCATACCCAAAGTCATCCAGTAAGCAAAATCCTTGGGAAGAAGGATAATTCTCATTAGCCCATATTGGCTGCATCAGATTTGGTTTCCCTTCCTGTGGCTTCATCTTCAGGAGAAGCCTTGAACTCTAGACCCAGTTCCAGACCTGCTGACACATATGTCAGGTACACTTCATCCTTCTCTCTACACCTTCAACTTGACAGCATGGCTGCTCCACTTCCCAATTTAGCCAGGCTTCAAAATTTCACTCCAACAGTTAAGCACATACTGATGTCCTCTCATAAATCTTCAACTAGAAGACTATATTCTAGTAAATGGAAAAGATTTTCTCACTGGGCGCAAAATAGAAGCATTGACCCTTTTTCTGCACCTATTCAATCTATTCTGGAATTCCTGGCAGAACTCTAACAAGGTTCGGCTGCAGCAACCATTAGAGTACAGCTGACTGCAATTTCAAATTTCCACACTGGTGACCATTCTTCTAATTTAATGTCACACAGGTTGTCTAAAGCTTTTATGAGAGGTGCCTCCTTATTGAGACCTCCCTTTAAAGAACCACTTCCTGCTTGGGATTTGAATTTTGTCCTATCTCAACTTACCTTACCACCGTTTGAAGCTTCTTCATCTTGTGACCTCAAATTTCTTTCATGGAAGATCATTTTTCTTGTTGCTGTGACATCTGCCAGAAGGGTCTCAGAGCTGCAAGCGTTATCTATCAAGCCACCATATCTGACTTTTCACAAGGACAGGGTATCGTGATGAACTAATCCATCCTTTGTACCTAAGGTTCACTCTCAAGCCAATATCAATCAATCCATTGAGCTTCTGGTGTTCTTTCTCAATCATAGCAACAAGGCAGAATATAAACTCCATCAGTTGGACATGCATAGACAACTCAGATTCTGTTTGCATAGGACTAAAGATTTCAGGAAATCTGACCAATTATTCATCTCCTTCTCTGAGGCAAAAAAGGGTATGCCAGTTTCTAAAGTTACCCTTTCTAACTGGCTCTCAAATTGTATCACCTTTATCTATACCTCCAATAATAGAGCACTACCATTCAAAGTTATGGGTCATTCAACTAGAACATTAGCGATGTCATCTGCTTTTCAGGCCAGAATTTCTATGGACAGCATTTGTGCTGTAGCTATGTGGGCCAATCCTCATACATTTATCACTTATTACAAAGTGGATTTGTCCTCCAGGGACAAGGGCTCCTTTGGTTCCATTGTACCACTCTTGTTTGGCATCTACTTCTCTGAAGTACAGGCCAACACTAAGGGACTCTGGCTAACAAAGTTCGCAGATGACTGCAAACTGGGAGCCATTACTGAATCCCCAAATTATGTGGATATTCTACAAAAGGGCCTTAAAGAAACAGATGCCTGGTGCCAGAGCCATGGGCTCAAGCTTAATGCCAAGAAATGTATAGTTATCCCCTTTGGAAAAAAAACATGTACCCATGAATTACCACATAGGTGGCAGGACACTAAACATCAAAAGTGTGATGAGAGTCTTAGGGACACAGGTGGACAGTGGTCTCACTTTCGATAACCACATCACCACAACAGTCAGGAAATCCTTCTATGTGGCACACCTCATCACTAAGGGCTTTTCATCCAGAAAAAAGGAGGTCATTGTCTCACTGTACTCATCCCTCGTTAGACCCATTATAGAGTATAATGCCCCATTTGGTATGTATCTCACAAGACACATGCAACAGCTAGAAAGGCCACAGAAATACCTCACTAAAAGAATCACAGGCCTAAAGCAAATGCCATATGCTGACCGTCTAAAAAAACTCCAGCTATACTCTGTGGCATATCGTCTACTCAGAGGCAATCTCTGCTTAAGATACAAGGCCACGTCAAACCCTGAGCTGCTGGACATGCTCCACTTAAAGAAATCCCACTCCCTCAGAGCCACATGCTCCAGGGATCTAAACCTTGTCATCGCAATGAACAAAACATGCTGGAGGGATAGGTTCCTCACCCAGAGACTCCCCATACTCTGGAATAGACTGCCCATACATATCAAGCAGAGCGCCTCTTTGGCCCTCTTCAAAAGGAACCTTGATGATTGGATGGGAGATAGGAAATTCACCCCAGGGATCATGTCAGTCACCCTGCTAGACAGGGGTCCAGAGAAGTAAATATTGTGGGAAGAAATATCCAGGGAATTGTTACTTCTAGGCTTGCATAGACCCGAGGGCCAATAGCCTAGTACCAACCTATGAACCTATGAACATAAAAGTGTACTCTCGTGAGCTACCCGGGGAAAAGGTGCTAGGGACACTGTTCCATTCAAGTAAGAATGAAGGCAAGATAGGACAACATAACATAAAGAAGTTATGTACTCACCATATAGGTCCATGTTTGTTGTCCATCTTACCATTCATTCTTATGAACCCTCCCTCCTTCCCCCATCCAAGGACTCCTACAGGACCTGGTGGTTATCTTTACTCCTTTCAGAAGTTCCTTGTCTCAGTTTGTTTCTCCTGTTTTTGGGTTCCTACACATATATATATATATATATATATATATATATATATATATAGAGAGAGAGAGAGAGAGAGAGTATATCTATATTTACTTATGTTATTCATTAGTACGTTAGCAGCAAACAACATCTGGAGACTTGCACCACTGCATCATGGAACACCTACTTGCCACGACCCAGGTTTGAGACTTCCAGCTGTGTATTTGGCCGAATCGGAGCTGAGGGTCAGCTCTGAACCCATCCAAGTAAGAATGAATGGCGAGATGGACAACAAACATGGAACGTTATGGTGAGTACATCATTTCTTTTTTTAAAAAGTATAAGCAGGTTTCTGGTACCTAGACAATACTGAAACCATACTATAGGCAGAAAAGAAACCTAAGGATTGAGTTAAACTGTAGGAGAGGGTGGAGTTTTCCTTTAAACACCGGTATCAGTATGATGCGCTTGTTGATTGCACACTACCAAAAAGAAATAATAACGATTAAGGATAATATCAAGAACTTAGATGAAAAAATCAAAAGTTACAGCTGCTTTAGAGACTTTGTTGTGCTTTATAATGGTGTAGAGGCAAAGGCCGACAGGCACAGGGCTACAATAGTCTCTAGAAAACAATCTAAATTAAATAGAGACATCTTGGCGTATCAGACAAATCAAGCTTATATTGTCCAAGATAAGGCTTTCGATGCACAAAGAGTCAATGACAATCAAAATAGTGTCAACCTTTCTGGACAAACATCTGACACTATCATGAATACGAAAGTTAAGCCTGCTTTGGCGGACAAGACATTTAGTAATGACAATTGTAGTTCATCTAATGGAAATGGTAATAAAGAAATCATATCTACTGCTAATGGGGAGTCCGTTGTGGACACAGTTGATAATGACAATCGAGTAAGTTATGCACAGGTAGCTTCTCAATCCAAACAGGGACAGAATCAAGGCCCATTTCCCTTGGACAATGTGCAAAGCAAACAGACTCGCAGGTGGTACAACACCACTCAATACAAGGGGAAGGGCAAGGGGAAAGGGAAAATTCACAACAACCACAAAAAATTCAAGTGGTAAATGATCTGGGTGCAACAAACGAAGCAGAAAATTATTGTATTAATATTATTAATTTGTCAGATGTTGTGTTATCCTGTGATGCTGAAAATGTTTTGAAAAAAGGTTTTTCTTTTATACCAAACAATAGTGTGAATATAGGGAGACTTTTAATTGACTTCAGGTTATATTTGAGAAAATTAAATTTGAGTTATATTATGCAAGATGTTATGGAAATATCAAACATCAGAATATCAGATAATAAACCTAGAAAGTCAAGTACCTTTAACCCTCCTTTACACACTACACTTCAGGTGTTCCAGAATTTATGTGAAAGTGATTTTAGAAACATCTGTTTTCAAGGTCATTTAGAAAATCTAAACCAAAGAGAAAAAACTGTTCTAGACACTTTGTGTAGAAATTCTGACATTAGAACTATGAAGGCTGATAAGGGTGGTAAGATTGTGGTCATGAATACCAAACAATATAATAGTTTTTTGTTAGAAATGTTGGAGACAGTACTACTTATAAAAAAGTCAACATAAGGATGTAAAGCACAGTTTTCAAAAAATAGATGTAGTATTGTTTGATATGTTCAGCCAAGGTGAGTTGGATTATGAAAGTTATGACTACCTTTTGGTAGAACATCCTAAACTGGCAACTTTTTTCGGTATTCCGAAAATACAAGTGAATCAGACAAATCCTCCATTTAGGCCTATTATTTCAGCCAAACGTTCAAAAACTGAAAATGTATCTGTTTGGCTGGATTATGTCCTAAATCCAGTGGTACAGAAATCAAGATTCTATTTAAGGGATTCTTGGCACCTTTTGGAGCAGTTACGTAGTTTAAATGTGCCATTAGAATCTACTAATTTTGGTACCTTAGATGTTAGGTCCTTATATACATCAATTAGTCAAGAAGAAGGGTTAGAGTACCTCAGGGAATACTTGACTGTAAATACAGAATTTGCTAGTACTAAAATAAACACCATTTGCAGTTTAATAGAACTAGTTCTAGACAACAATTTCTTTAGATTCAACAGAAATATTTATCAACAAATTTCAGGTGTAGCCATGGGGGCAAGGGTAGCTCCAGCCTTTGCTAACCTCGTAATGGCAAATTGGGAGTTGAAATTTCTTACAAAACATTATAGTTATAGTAAAGTACAAACTTACTATAGATTTATTGACGATTTATTCTTTTTGTGGACAGGTACTTATGAGGAGTTTGCAAACATGATGAAAGACATGAACAACACCACAAATTTTTTAGAGTTTAAAATTAGTGGATTTGGAGAGTGTATTTCATATTTGGATGTACAATTGAGTATAGACAGAGATAATAATACATTTATTAGTAGAATATATAGGAAGAAGTGTTTGCAAACCAATATTTACATAAGGATAGCCTGCACCCACAACATATGAAAAAGGTAGTCGTCAAGGGTCAAATAATTCATTTGAGTAGACTCACAACAGATGACAACATATTTTTAAACAAAATCTTGTTTTTGAGATCATTATTCCTTTATAGAGAGTATGATATAGATTGGACAAGAAAGATATAACAGGAGGTCATAGAACTGAGGCAAGGAGTAGCAAAACCTATTCTCTTGTCAAAAGACATCTGTACAAGTCCTGTTTTGAAGACTCCCAATGTCAATAACAATTATTATATTGCATTTCCAATACCTATAGTTAATGAGAGGTGGTTTGTAAAGGATATTATAGAAAACAATTGGAAAGTTTTGTTGGGTAATAAAGAATTGATTGCTAGAATAGGTAACATACCTAAATTTACTTATAAAAAGGTGTTGAATATAAAGTCCCTGTTAGAATTTGACAACAGGAAACTCACTACTGGTACTAGGACAGTTAGTAACAAAAAGGGCACCTATGCTTGTAAAAACTGTAAACAATGTAGATACATTAGTAACAGCTCTTTTGTGACTTTAAAGCATTTGAATTACACTATATGGGCCAAAGAGTATTTCAGCTGCAATACTGAATTTGTAGTTTATATCGCTTGTTGTGTGTCATGTAACCATTATTACATAGGAAAAACAAAAAGGGCTTTAAAACGTAGGATATACGAGCATAATCTGGCCATTAAAAACAAAGACAAGATGAATTCTTTGGCTAAACATGGTGCATTATGTTCAGATTTTAAGAAGTTTGAATTTTCTGTGGTGGAAAAGGTAGATGAGGTGATGTTTGGAGGGGATTTAAACAATATTTTGGAATGTAAGGAAACACTATGGCAATTAAGCTTAGGGGCTGACAAGTTACCAGGATTAAATGAGTCTATAAATTTGAAGTGTTTTTTATTAAATAGGTAATATTAGTACATATGTAGACAAATGTCATTATATTTTATGTATTTACTTCATATTTGAAGTAATTATTGTAATTTTTGTAATTTTTATATGTTCTAATACTTTTTTACGAGTTGAAATTAATTATTTAATTGTTTATCAATTTTTTAATCGTTTGATGTCACTTCCTGTAATTTTAGTTTAAAAGGGAGCATGGGCAAGAGTGTTGGTTTTTCTGATGAAGTTCACGTATTAAATGAGTGAATGAAAGCGCTAAAAAACTAACTTGTTTCTTGTGGTCAGTGGATAGACACCTGAAATTTGCTTTTTGGAGTTCAGTTTGGTTCGTGTTGAGTTTTTCCTTTAAACAAGTTACTTACAGACTGATGTCTGTAAGCTTCCGAGAATGAAAATATGAGGCAAGATATTTTGAGACAGTTGAGCATGAAGGAACATTCCTTTAGTGAAATCGAACTGTAACAGTGCTTAGGAGGTATCTTTTGAAAACACTGTTATGGTTGGTTCTTGCACAACAGAAGCACTGAACAGGTTTGTCATTTTTCTGGTTTTGGAGTATAGTTACAGAGTTCCATGCATTACAAAGATTTAACAGTTACTTATAAACATACTACAGATGTTTCTTAGGGTTACCACCTTTCATTGTGGTAGAAAACAAATGTAGGCCATGCCCCCTCACATCATATAACCCCACCCACAACCCACCCACTTTCTGACCATTTTGTGATGTCATCATTACATCATCAGGGGAACACCCTCTTTTTCCATTTGTGATGCCTTTTTTCTGAAGATTTATTATGCTTTTTGTAAAATGTGCCTTGATATAGTATGCTTTATTCTGTAAAAAAAGCATAGTAAATCCACAGGTTTACAAACTTCAACAGTCTGTTTCTTTTCTGAAAGAGAATACCGGAGTTTGTAAAGTGTTTTCCAGACTACCGGATAATCAGTTTGATTTTCAGATAGCCTGAAAACAAATAACAGATAGGTGGCAAAGCTAATTATTCTTCAGGCATCAAAAATCAATGACAGAAAAATCTAGCTGAACAAAAACATTCATATGAAAGCGTACATATTTTTGCATATAAAAAGACATATATAGTACAAATTAAAACATGCTAAAACATTTTTATACCTCTTTTTTCTGAGATATGGTTTTAAAGATACAGCATCATTTAATCCTGGTTTAAGTGACATCTTTTGGAATCAAGCCCATAATGTTTCTGAGCTGCATTATGCATTATGTCCACAATGAATCCTAATGAAAATCATTGTGGGGCAATGTGGAGCAAGGAGCTTCAGAATCATTTTTTTTTTTAATTTTAATAGTTTATTGGGTCATTTAAATTTTATAAATACACTCCAGTTAATTGAAAAATAACTAATCAGGTAATGAATGTGACTGCACTATAAAGTCATTTGCACAGAATGACAGTATTACAGGTCACAGGTTACAGAAATTAAAGGGGTTGCAGATGATGGTTAGTTTTACCTACACTACTGTATATGCCTTGGTATAGTATGCTGTATTCTGTAAAGACAGTACCATTACACTGGTAATAACTATATCAAAGCCTGCAAAGTATATAGTGCATGTGAACCAAAAGATGGTAGTTATTATTATTATTATTTTTACAGCAATCATATCTCTTTCTCTCTTATTTTTTTCATTTTGAACATGGATCAGTGTAGGCTAGAGACATGTTGGCATAATGGTTATGGTCTTCACTTTCCATGCAGAAGATACAAAATTCAGTTGTGACCTCCAGCGATTGCCTGTTTGGAGTTTGTGTGCTCTCCCTGTGTCTCTGTAGGGTGCCTCCCACCTTCAAAAACATGCTGAGTGGTTCCATCTCAAACTCAACAAATAACGGAGCTGTGGATAGCAGCACATACTCTAGATGGTGCCCTAAAGGGGGAAGAGTTAGATAGATCAATTGCTTTGGACATATACTGTAATGCACAGTATCCTCAAAATAGGCGAACATAGGCCACAGACTGTGCACCATGGCAGGGCTAGCCACTTGATGGTGTGAAAATATGGCTATAGGTGATTTGGTTGTGTAGACAAGTGTCACCAAATGGGTATAGCTATTTGCTTGTGATAAGTGTGCTGAGGACCTGGCCTACTGTGACCTATGCCAGGGGCCCATGATAACAGTAGGAGGGATGTATGTGCCCCACTGTCCTACATAAAGCCCAAAAACCCTGAGTCAATACACTACTGGCTGGCCCAGCACGAGTGACTTGAAATAGTTTTGTTGAGCAAAATCTGGACATAAAACCAATCAACCTGCCAAACATGAATTCAGAATTGCTGCACTCGATGTAGTTTCACTAACAGGATGGCGTTTAGAAGTAGATGACATTATGATATGGTAGAGGTTAGACTTCCTACTACAAAGGATAGAAGGACAATGTAGCAAAGCCACTTAGCTGGGGATCCAGTGTCTTCTACTCAAGAAGAAAACAGGCTAGAAATTTTGTGGGAACTGTGGTGAGGGAGAGACTCTAGAAGGCAATGAGAAATCTCAACAAAATCAGTGACAGATTCCTGTCAGGTCCTGAAAATCTGGGGCAGTATTAATAATTTCAGTCTATGTCCCACAGCAGGATTGTGATAATAAGAAAATAGTGAATTCAGACAGTAACTGCAGGACCTAATAGATAAAGCATAACAACTTGGTGTTATTATAGGGTGACTCGAATGTACATATTGGGACAGACATAAAAGAATATGAGGACTACCAGGGTCTACATGGGTGGTGCAACATGAATAAAGGAGAGGCCATTCTAGACTTCTGTCTGGCAAATGGCTTGATATTAGTCAACAATCAGCTGCAAACAGTAGCCAAAGAAGGCTCTAAGGTCAACAGAGACCAGGCTGAAGACATGGACGTTGACTGGCCAGAAAGCACAGCAGTTCAAGGAATTACTCAGGACTCTAGCACCTCAAGAAAAAGAGAAAATAGATGGAGTTTAAAAAGAATGGTATCTCCTCAGAACAGCCTGTGTGAGACTACAGAACAGATGTGACTGAACCAGGTGTGGAAATATGATACATAAGAAAAGTTGGTGGTGGAATACAGAAGTCCAGGAAGTCATCAAAAGTGGGAGATAGAACAGACAGGCTAGGTTAGGAAGAAATATTGGTAAGGTAATAAAAAGACTAAGAAAGGAGTTGCAATAGCACTAGACTTAGGTATCAGAAGGACTCAACCAGCTTCTGAAAAGAGAGTCAGTAGCTAGCATAAAGCAATTATATCATGTTGCAAGGCAAAAACAGAAAGATAAAGAAAATAGTCAGACATCCTTTACAATAAATGCCAGCAAAAGAAACTGCCCACCATTCCAGGCAGAAGGAGTAATTTGAGTACTTCTTGCAGGTTCTAAATGAAGAAAACCCCACAGAAGCTGTGCTGCCCCAGACACAGCCTACAATCAATTAACAGGAGGAGCTCACCATAGAAGGAATAAGAACAGCACTAAGGAAAATAAAGTCAGGGAAAGCAGTAGTCTCAGGTGAGGTCACAGCAGATATGATCAAGATGTTGGGTGAGGTATGAGGAGAAATGGCTCCTGAGGGTACTCCTAGAACTATGGAGAGAAAGGCATATCACAGAGAGTTGATATTAAGCTCACTAGTGTCAGTGTTCAAGAAGTTACCGTGGTGGTGGTTCTGCGGTAGCGTTGTCGCCTCACAGTTAGACGTTGCCTGTTCGATTCTCAGTTAGAGCATCTTCTGTGTGACGACATGCATGAATGGGCATTCCTTCATTGAAGGTTGTGCGTTAGGCCCAGCAAGCCTGCACGTAAAACTCTACTGCCAATCATTAGCAGACCGGAGTTCCGCTGTGGCAACCCCTAACTGGGAAAAAGCCGAAAGACACAAACAAATCTCAGTGTTCAAGATGAAAGGGGAAATCTACAACTGCAAGCAGTGCAGAAGTATTGAACTCCTGTCACACTGCACAAAAGTTCTGGAGAAGGTGACTGATAAATGAATATGTAAAGTAGTAGAAAGTAAGATTTGAGATGGGCAGTGTGAATTTAGATTAGGATGCAGCACAGGTGACCCAATGTTTTCAGTGAGGCAGAAAGTAGAAAAGAAGTCAGGGATGAGGAAAAAGTCCAAATAAGTATTTCTAGACTTATATGAAGCATATGACAAGTCCTCACATATGGGTTGCCAGTGGGAGTGGGTGTGCACCAAGGTTTGGCTCTGATCCCACTGCTATTCATCCTGGTGATGGACTACATTAGTGAACAAGTTGGGGGGGGGCATATTTACCAAGTTTCTGTAAGCAGATAATGTGGTGCTACAGGCAAATTCTGAGCAAGAACATCAGCAAAGTATAGGGGAATAGAAAGTAAAACTGAAGACACATTGGATGAAACTGTGTACAGATACGACAGTTGTAATGGCAGAAAATGGCAGAAATCAGAAGAAGCTGAGACATGAGATAGAAGGGAAAATAGTGGAGCAGGTTAACAGCTTCAAGTACCTGAGAGGGCTGGTTGATGAGAAAGGAAGTCTGAATGAGGAGGTCAAAGCTAGAAAAACAGGGGTTGCAACCAACTGGCAGAAGAGTGTCAGGTGTAGTGTATGACAGAAGAATGCCAAGTCAGCTGAAAAGTAAGGTATACAAAACAGTGGTGTGACCAGTACTACTGTGTGGTACAGAGACCTGGGCAGTAAGGGCAGAGCAGTTGAGGGAGCTAATGGCAATGGAGTGCCTGAGATGGGTGGTAGGAAGCGCATTGTGGAACAGATGATGTAATAATGAAATAAGAGCAGAAGCCAAAGTAGATCCAGTTGCAGAAAATAACAAAGACAAAAGATTATAGCAGTTCAGGCACCTGTGCAAAAAAGCAGAAGACAATCTGGTGAACATTATTTGGGACAGACAGGAAGAAAGCAAGAGGAAATGAGGGCATCCATGGATTTTGTGAGAGAAGACCTGTGACAGTAAGGCATGTGTTGAAGAAGGCAGGACTGTGGCACTGAACAGTGAGAGAGATAGTGATAGTTGACATGACATCCTGATCCCATGTGGAAAATGGGAAAAAAGGAGGCTGCTGCTGATGATAATAATTAGTGCAGGCCACCAAAAGTTAAACTTTTCTGACTGCCACTTTTTCTTACTACTTTTTGGCAAAGCAAATATAATACATTTATTTTTATATGGTATTATAGGATGAGCAATGTTGGCTGTGTAGAATGCAAACTGCTTAATTTTACTTTGACTTGCTTCCGTCCTGTGTGTTACACACTGACTTTCCATCCTTTCCTTTTAAAACCAACACTACAATGGAAGCAAATCATTGCACACAACATAATTTGCATTGGTCATAGTGTCTGTCAGTGTGTGAATGGAATATGCAGACACAATGTACTGTACACTGGTCACACTGACAGACACAATGGCCAATGCAGTGTGCATTGGTCGGACTGTCAGTGTGTGACTGTTCAGAACAATGAACCACACATTGGCCATACTGTCTGTCAGTGTGTGACTCTGCAGGATAACGTGTCTGTCAGTGCATAAATGCACAGTGTGTTTTAAATCTCCCTGCTAGCTCATACGATGCGGAGAGGCAGAAAAAACAATAAACAATGTTGAAGTATTTCTTATGTAATAATATATTTGTATAATAATAGTACACTATATCAGAGTAATGGGAAATCTGCATTGTTACCCACTATTGGAGGTGAAGCCTGAACTTCTGTTTTCCCTTGGGATATGCCCTTGCCACAAAACACATCTCTCCTTTATGGGTAAAATACAAATTACTCACTCTATGCTATGCTTCATCATATAGCAGTTAACTGTCAGAAAAGTATCAGTGGGATTAATTTGTGTAATCATATTAAGTCTACTTACTACATGGAAAACAACTATGTAAGCTGGTTGCAGAGAGATGTGGCTTTGTACCTTACTCTAATATATAATAGTGTATAAGTTGCAAGAACACTGTCTGGTGATTTGTGGTGATGTATGTTTTTGTAATGATTTTTGTGTTCTTTTTTTTTTTTTGATTCTCCAGTGTATGAAATGAGGTAGCTGATAAAACACACAGAGCCAGTGTTTGTTTACAAAAAATCACATTGTCATACAGCAAGATTAAATGAATTGCTTAGCATTAAGTACTACCTTAGCTGAAATGAGTTCCAACCTACATTTTAAAGTTTGTTGCCTAGTGCTTTTAACAATAGTCCTCTCCTGACACTTAATGTGATGGGAATTGATGGTATTTAACTCTATAAATAAGTTTTAAAATGTATAATGGCTTTTAAGTGATAAGATATTTGTGCAGTGGAAAATCCATCTTAGTTATGGTCAAAGGGCAATCTCAAGCACTCCATTTCAATATATCCTGTTAAATATATGGCCTGATGCTGGCATCATTATTTGTTTTGATGAAAGAAGCAAAGCCTTAGGGCTTATCAAATAAAACAATAGCAGCTTATTTCATAATAATGTGTGAAAGCAACACACTAAAGGAATTTGGAAATCAGAATATCATGGGCATTATATTGTTATGCTGCTGTATGTAAATTAATAGAGGGCTATAAATGATTGTAATGTAAATGTTCATTCATAGGTAAGAGAATAATTTAGCTTAGCCTTGAAGTAGTGGAAGGGGCAGCATATGGCTCAATTCCGATCTTTTTGTTGTTAGATGATATTACGTCTTACTGCATCAAATACATTTCTCAATTTGGGCAAAGATCCTCCTCCTGAATGAATAATACAGTTCTTTGCTGCAGGGTTATAGGAGTTATTTATTCACATGACAGCTGTGCGTGGAGACCTTAAGAGTTAATTTATGGTTTTGTCTTGGAGCCATGACTGTGACAAGCTCAGATGATGATAACATTCAGCTGAGGGTACATCCTAATTGACATGACTTCCTGTGCTGTTTGAAATGTGGGATGTGACTAACTTTAAGACAGATTATTATATGACAGTCTTTGTTATTGTTACCATGTATCATACTTTTAATTACTACAGTGGTTTAAACTGCCTGTATTTCTCAGTAAAACTTTAGAATTAGTATCACCCAACAAATATTTCTGATCTGTTTTACACATGTTAAGACAGATTTGTTTTCATCTAGCATTTCCCAACATAAGGCCTCATTATTTAACATGATTTTTTTTTTGAATGAGTACTTCCACACTAGTTTATGAGGGCTGTAATGATTTTACAAAATGTAAGAATTCTCTATAATAACAGAGGGCTGGTCAACAGATGAGACAACAGTTCTGGACACCTCAACATTTTGTCATTTTTCCTCCAGTCCTTTAGATACTGTAGTGAAAAATATATATATATATATATATGTATATATATATATGTATATAAATATATATATATATATATATATATATATGTATATCACATGTAGAAGCACAAATTAGTAATTCATTTCGTTTACTTAATTGGGCTAACCCCAATGAGCTAAGTGTACTTCCCACATTTATTTTTATTTAACATTTGTTTACCAGGAAAGTCTGACTGGGACAGAGCCCATTTTCAGCAGAGGTTCGGGGAGAAATACTCCAGATGCATGTCATTGGAATGTGGGAGGAAACCAGAGCACCAGGAGGAAACCCACAAGAATGGAGGGAGGACATGCAGACTCTGTACAGAAGGCACCCCAGGCAAGAATCAAACCAGAGAACCACCTGCTGTAAGGGAGCAATGCTAACCACTTCACCACTGCATCTGACCCAAGTGAAAGAAAATCTGCAGATGTACTTTTTCGAGTAGATAATCAACCTAAGCACCTTTGCAAATGTTGGAAGAAATGGGATAACCCAGTAAAAGCTTAACAAATTATGGACAGAATAGGCAAATATCATCCTGGCAGTATTTGAACCTTACATTTGATCTCCAGCTTTTGCTACTATTTCATCCATTGGGCCAGATTCAAAAAGCCCTGCTGTCAGTGTAAGTGGTCACTTACACCGAGGGCAAGTCTTTTGGAATCAAGCACATTTAATTGTTGAATTATTTCCTTCTGATAGAATGGGCAATAAAGCCTCTTAAAAAAAGTGAGGAGCAATATTTGGAAAGACAAATAAAGATTCATAGATTCATAGGTTCATAGGAGATTACTTGGCTAAAGGATTAAGATGCCTTACAGAGCTAGCCAATATAACCTGATTTTCCACAAAATATATAGCCCCCTAGGGGCAAGAGGATGGTGTGATTTGTTGCTATGCCTTGAGTATCTTACAGATTGTTCCTGTCCATAAGGGGCATAGGCATTATCCTAGGTGTAAATTCTCATTTCTCCAGCCATTAATTCAAACTGCATTTGAAGAAGGCCAGAGAAGAGCTCTGCTTAATGTCAGTAGGTAGCCTGTTCCAAAAAAAGGGTCTGTCTCTGAGACGTTTCTGTCTCTCCAGATTGTTTTGTTTGAGAATTGACTAAGTTTAGATCCCTAGACTAGGTAGCCCTTATGCTTTTTGACTTGCAGATGTGTATCAGCTCCATCAGGGCTGGATTTGTGAGTGCATTGTAGGTCAGGCATAGGTCACCACTTAATAGTTGGTAGAAGACAGCGTAAATGGAATAGGACTTTTAGTCTATCTACATAGGATATGTTGTTTACACCCTGCATTTTCTTTGCGAGGAACTTGCTCCAGCTGCTGTAAGTGCCTAGTCAAGTACATACCAAATGGTGCATTATACTCAATTATTGGTCTAATGAGGGCTGAGTACAGCAGGTCTAGCATTTCCTTTGTTCTAGATGCCATACCTTTACTTACAAATTGTGTCATATAGAAGGATTTTCTCACCACTGTGGACACATGGCAGTCAAAGTTCAGGCTAGTATCTACTTCTTTTTCCTCTGAGTCTACTCTTAGGGGTGTGCTACTGATGTTGTAATTTGCAGGTGTATTTGACTTCCCAAAGGGTATGATAATGTTTTTTTTTTTCATATTTAGTTTTAGACTATGGTTCTGTATCCAATCATTTGTCTGGTCTCGACCTTTCTGAAGGATCTACATCACTGAGGGATTCAATGATTGCTCCCAGCTCCCAGTCCTTGGCAAACTTTCTCATCTAGAGGCCTTCCACATTAGCTTAGTCTTCAGAGAAGTATTATCAAAACAGGAGATGTCCCAGCACTGAGCCGGTGGCACACCACAAGTAACTGGCTGCTTGCAGGATCTACGTTCATACACTTTAAGCACATATGTCCTGTCCATGAGCCAACTGGCTAACCATCTTATGATGTAGGGATTTATGCCTATTTTTGTGAGTTTATTTATAATATCTGAGTTGGGAATTGTTACCCTTATCCATGGCCTTAGTGACTTTCTCAAAGAAATCCACCAGATGCATTAGGCATGACCTGCACTTGACAAATCTGAAATGGGTACTGTCCACTGGTTGGAGGTTTCTTATGTCATTATTTATCAGGTCTATGATTATTCTTTCCATGGCCTTACATATAAGACTAGTCAAACTTATGGGCCTGTAATTTCCAGGGTCAGTAGATGGTCCCCCTTCATGCAGAGGACTGACTATTGCTGTCCTCCACTCTTTCAGGACAAAGCCAGTCCAGATCCTAAAGGACCTAATAAGTCCTGATTTAAGATGTTTAAAACACAACTGGGTATATTGTCAAATCACAGTGAAGCCATTTTTTTTTACTTAAGAGAATGCAGTGGCAATCTGTTCTTTGGTGACAATTGGCAGTGGAGTGATGCAGGGTATTTTTGGTGGGAGAACTGGGGCTGATGTGGTGGTGAAATTTGAGCTGAATTTGTCTGTCAGTAGATTTGCTATATTTTTCAGGTGAGTATAGGTGATGTCATCTGCAACTAATCCTGCACATTGTTGGGTGCTGCCCTTAGGATTGTGGACATAACTGAGAAACGCCTTATAGTTATCCTTAACTTTGGAGACTATTTTTACCTCAATGTCAGTTTTCAGAGACTTGACTAGTTCCATGATTCACTTGTTTAGACTAATGAGGGACATTTTGCTCTGCTGTGCACATTCCCACTTACTTCTTGACAGGATTTTCTTTCTTTTGTTCTACAACCTGTTAATACCAAGGGTCCGCCAGGGTGGGTTGTTTTTATGATTTGACATGGTTTATTTTGAGGTGGTACTGCTGTTTCTATGCATTTGTTTATATGGCTGCATGGGTCTACTTCAGTAGACTGAAATTACACTTAATAGAAACTTACTATACTGACATGACATCACCGAAGTTTGAATAAACCGAAGCTTCACATTACCGCATTTTTTTACAGGGATTGGAAGTACTTGGCCAACATTCAATGTAAAATCACACTGTAGCATGTTGAACCCACCCAGGTGAGGGGCTGCACACCCTTCTAACTAAATATACCAACTCCGGGGTCACACTACAGTGGAGAAAGGGGCAAATTTCCTCATGTTGGCCAAGTGCCCCCATTCCCTGTAAAAATGCAGCAATATGAAGTTTTAATTTATACAAGCTTTGGTGACGTCGATGATATTTTAGTAAAGTAAGTTTTGGTTAAGGGTAATTTGGGTCTACTGAAGGAGAATCAGCTGTTCAGGGCTTTTGTGTATGCTTCTGCATAGGTTTCTGTGTTTTCTGGATTTGGTGGAGCTCAGAAACAGCTATGCTATCTCTTAATAGGGGGGTAATTTACCTTATAACAGTTCTTAAAGTTTTTGGGGTTAGGTGGAAGACTATTTTTACCTTTATATCAACAAGGGAGACCATTTTGTGATCTGATCTTGCCAGTGAAGGCATCATACTACGGGGGGGTGCAGCACTCTCCCATATTTGTGAGTACCTGATCTAGGATATTTATTCCCATATTTGGAGTGCAGTCTAGCTGCTCCAGGGCATTTGAAATTACAAAGAGAAGAAATCTTTGGGACTGCATACTAGTGATCATGTGTGCCTCCCAATTAATGGAGGGATAATTAAAATCACCCATGTGTTTACTATTGGACCTGATGGTGAGTGATTCTAGTAACTTTAGGTATGACATATGGGTTTCCTGGTTCATGATGGTAGTCCAGTTACTAGCAAGAATATGGTAATGGATTTTTCCCATAGTTAGTTGGACATGGAGTAGCTTAAGCATGTCATATTGTTTGACCAGTCATGAGGTGCGCTGATCCTTTATGTAGATAGATACACCTCGTCCTTTTGCTCTTTCATGTTCAGTGAGTGATCAGAATGTATAAAAGGTGTTATAGCCATGCTTTGCCAGAGTGCTTTCCATGGCTTTTAAAGATGTTTCAGTAACTGTACAGATGTCAGCATTCTCCAGGGTTAGAAGAACTTCTAGGAAGTGCAGTTTCTTGCTGAAACTCCTAGCATTAAGCAGTAATACCTTTAGCTTGTCCTGAGTAGCTTTTGTTATGCTGGAAGATTTGTCTGATTGGCAATGCCTAGAAAAGGCACTATAGGGTGGATAACGTTTTGGCTAGCATCTGAAAGCCTAGAGGTGACAGGTGACGGCCATACCTGGCAAAGCAGTGTGGCCTGTCAACCATGTACTTCCAGGCTGAAAAGTATTGTACTCCTTTGAAATGATGCCAGTAGCTAGGCCAGTTGTTAAAGTCAATCCTTTGCTGCTAGTATTGTGGCATCATCCATGGGGACAGTACAATGCTGCTCACTGCTAGGCACACATCATCCATGGGGACAGTACAATGCTGCTCACTGATAGGCACACATCATCCATGGAGGCAGTACAATGCTGCTCACTGATAGGCACACATCATCCATGGAGACAGTAGAATGCTGCTCACTGCTAGGCACACATCATCCATGGAGGCAGTACAATGCTGCTCACTGCTAGGCACACATCATCCATGGAGACAGTAGAATGCTGCTCACTGCTAGGCACACATCATCCATGGGGACAGTAGAATGCTGCTCACTGCTAGGCACACATCATCCATGGAGACAGTACAATGCTGCTCACTGCTAGGCACACATCATCCATGGAGGCAGTACAATGCTGCTCACTGCTAGGCACACATCATCCATGGAGACAGTAGAATGCTGCTCACTGCTAGGCACACATCATCCATGGAGACAGTAGAATGCTGCTCACTGCTAGGCACACATCATCCATGGAGACAGTACAATGCTGCTCACTGCTAGGCACACATCATCCATGGAGACAGTAGAATGCTGCTCACTGCTAGGCACACATCATCCATGGAGGCAGTACAATGCTGCTCACTGCTAGGCACACATCATCCATGGAGACAGTAGAATGCTGCTCACTGCTAGGCACACATCATCCATGGAGACAGTAGAATGCTGCTCACTGCTAGGCACACATCATCCATGGAGACAGTAGAATGCTGCTCACTGCTAGGCACACATCATCCATGGAGGCAGTACAATGCTGCTCACTGCTAGGCACACATCATCCATGGAGACAGTACAATGCTGCTCACTGCTAGGCACACATCATCCATGGAGACAGTAGAATGCTGCTCACTGCTAGGCACACATCATCCATGGAGACAGTAGAATGCTGCTCACTGCTAGGCACACATCATCCATGGGGACAGTAGAATGCTGCTCACTGATAGGCACACATCATCCATGGAGACAGTAGAATGCTCCTCAATGCTAGGCACATACCTGCCTGTGACACATATTCTGAAAGCGCAAGCATGTCTCTATTCATATAGTCCAAGGAGTTACATCTCAGGTCATTCACACCCACATAGATTATGACTGCGTTATACTGGTACTTAGGGGTAAGTGACCTGAGATCCTGTTCCCTGACAAGCAACTAAATGCAACCTTCTCGTTATCCAGCCTGATAAGAGGGGCATCAGTCTGTCTCACGGTGGAGTCTCCTATGACCAGAATATTTAGTTATGGAGTGTTTTGCCTTATGGGCTTGGTAGTTAAGACACAATGAGATGGGGCTTTATGTGTTGTGATGCAAAGTTTTTGAGGACTGCACCTAAGAGGCGTTTGAGGTTAAGGTAAGTTACATGTGAGTACCACTGTATACATGGGGCTATGTGAGTGGTCCTTTGTCGGTGCAGTCAATGAAGTGTGTGAGTCGCTAAAAACTTATTTGTTGCTTTTTAAATTTGCATGTGAGAGTCTAGCCTCCAGTGTCAAAGTGTAATTGCATCTCTCACATACTGTATCTGTCTGTTTGAGAATTAAGTGGATTTCAGGGTTTTCTGATTTCCTCCCATGTTTCAAAGATATGCAGCTGTAGCATTTGTCCCTGGGCCTCCGCTGAAAATTGGCTCGTTCTACGTCAAATAAATAAAATAAAAACAAAATAAATTACTACATTGCCTGAGGATGTCCATCAAGCTGAATGCAGAGATAGCATGACAAGGTGACCATCCACGGTTGCAAGTCCTAATGTGTACTTGCAAAGGACATGAGTGAAGGTGTTTGCAACAAAACAAGGGGAGGCAAGTGTAGTTGGTGTAATCTGCAGCTAAGCTGACCAATGATGTTGTCCAGTGCTCAAACCAGATGCTTTCTGAGTAGCAATAGTCCTGAGTGCTACAATAACATAAGGTAGACTTAAATAGTCCTAAATAAATGCATAAATGCTCCACACTGCACAGACTAGTTGCTTTTTGAATAATGCAGGACTGAGGTAAATGTCTGAAGTGTTTTTTTAGGAAATTTCAACTTCTGGTGACTGCATATATGCAAGGCAACAGTAACCACTGCTGCCTGAACAGGAGCTTCTCACAAATGTGAGGCTTATATACAATCAAAAAAAAAAAACAAGTTTTAAACTAATCATGCCCTAAAGTCTGTCAGGTAAGCAAAGAATGAGCTTTCTACCAACAATTCCCAGCTCAGTTAGGTGAAATCAGCCCTCTCCTGCTACAAGAGTACAGACTTTGACCCTCTTAATGTAAGATGACTAGTTTTAAGGATCCTCACACAGACGCATAATACTAACTTAGAAACACTAAATACAGTAAAGAACAGAAGCCTAAACAGGATTTTGAAAACAAAACTTTAGGCTTTAAAGAAGTGCAAAAAACCCAAATAAATAGCACAGTAAACATTCACAATATAATGAAAATAAGCAATATTTCTAGATGTTTACATCAGTACATGTCCCTGACACAACAAGCAGCTCTATGCAAATGTGCTAAAGTTATACCAGCACTGGAAATATAGAAAACTGACTATTGAGCCCTCTGGCCAATAAAGTGACTACACTTACAGCCCTTTTTTGTGCTTCCCTACTCAGATCAACTAGGTAAACACCTACTCCCAATAGATGAATAACCCTAGTCCTCCTAATGTAAAAGTAGATTATAATAGTGTCCAGACTGAAATGCTACCATGAGAAAATTGAAACTTAAGGAAAGGCAATATGTAATTCAAGATAACAGCAGTGTACTTTAAACAGCTTATGAACGTGCAATTATTCAATAAAAGGACTTCGCTTTGTAGAAATGATCCAAGCACCACTCAATTGTGCATAATTTATAAAGCTACTAAAAACAAGGTAAGCTAATAAATAATACCCCCAGCCAATAAAACAACTACATGCAGTAATTTCATGTGTGTTTCCTCAACGTGTACACACCAGTCTACCAACATATGTCACTAGATGGAAAATCCTCTGTCCTCTTGATGTAAAAATGCAGAAAATAGCTTGCTACAGTGTAAAAATACACTACATTATCCAACAGTTAGCAAGGCAATAAATTTAGAGCAAGTAAAATGTTAGAACAGACAATGATGAGAGGCAAAATGCACTTTTTTTTTCAAAATAAGCACAAGGAAAGGCAAATAAATAATTCAAGATATAAACAGCAGTGTAGGAAGGGTGGAGCATTTAAAGCTCAATGTACAGTACGAGTGGGCAGCTTACACATTTAAAAAACATCAAAAATGGGTGAGTGGGTGGTAAAAATAAACAGCAGGGAGTCACCAACAATGCTTGTAACTTTTATAGGCCTTGAGTCATATCAGAAAAGACAAAGCCACAGATATTCTCTATGTATGTAAGTATCACTAACATTAAGGGCATGCATTGTAAATATTGTATGTATTTAATATTAAATGTGTAATGAATGCATTATGGTTTATAAAAAAAATTTGGTTAGATATAATTATGATTGTTGCTGAAATATTGTTATATTGAAATTGTATGAATGTTCAACAAATAAACATTTTTAAAACATATGCACTGTGTACAAAATGTTAAGTCTTGTACACAATAAATACGTATGCCATTTTTTAAGCACGATAACACGAACCAAAGTTATGAATATTGACCTATATGAGATGCCTTAGGTAATAAAGACCTCCGCCTACAGATGAAGGACTTATATCACTGGCACATTGTATTTATTGGGCAGTACTCACTCCTATCTTGAGAATTTATGTTTATTTATAGGAGGCATGACATCAGAGCAGTAATTTTTTACTCACTGAAGCTATAAAAACCTCTTGGTACCTATATGGTAACACTGTGAGAGGAAATGGAATGTAAAGAGTCTTGCAGGTTGTATCTTTCTCTACGGCTAGGCTGATTGAAGGATAGTATCCAGTGTTTAAGATGTTACTACAGCTTGTACAGCCTTTGCAAGATATGTCAGATTTTGGTATCTAAATATTCTAAGAGTTTTCCATTGGTTGTTAGAGCTCCTTTCATGAAAATATGAGATAAGGACAATCCAATACCCCGCAACGAAGAGAAAAAGGCATTGATTATATTGCACAAAGCTTGCAGAGTGTTCAGTTGCTTAATTCAGTAAGTCTTCCGTAAAGAAAACAATATTTTGAATATGGCTTTCAGCTGCTTTTACATGCCACGCCATGTAAGTGCACAAAAACATAGGAAAGATCAGAAATCAAATGGAAAACTTCATGGTCGACTGCCACAATTCATTCCATCCTGCTTTCATTAGAATATAAAGATACTCTTGAAATATATATTTATTTTCAGAATTTTAGTCAGCTGCTATACAAAGTCATGGATCCCTACAAGAAATCTGATGATAATATCATGTCCACTGTATTTCCAAAGAGAAAATTTAGAGTTTGACTTGGAGTATTCTGCATAGTGCTAACATATCACCCTGAACTTCCAAAAAACATCTAAAAATGTCCTAGCAGGCAGGAAAAATCTCATGGGAAAGGTGTGGACATGATCAAATCCTGAAGTTACAGTAATACAAAGAAAAGTTAAGCAATAAATAATAGTACAATAATCATACTTCATTCTTCAAATCAGAACAGAAAATAAAATTAAAAAGAACTCTCTAGGCATAGTACATATTGCTTACACAGATATTTAATCATTATTTAATGGTTTGCATGTCAGATGTCAAGAAATGAGCAAAGGCAACCACTACAAAGTCAATTCTCCACACACTGTTTCTTACAAGAAGGAGGTCACTAACCACACAGACATCCTGTTCTTTTCCTTTCTGAAACAAGGGAAATCATGAAAGGTTAAAGAGGGTCTCAATTGTGTTAGGCAATTATCTTGAATTGTGAGTGTTTCATTGAATTGCAGGGTGGTTTTAATTCTTGTCGTAGATCTTTCATCTCCATTTTCCCCTTCTTAACTATGTGCTTTTTTCTATTATGGCTTACGAACAGCCTTAATAACAATGTTTAACTTGATTTTGCATCTACCTTCTCATTACCTTCCTTGCAGTCATGCTCTTAATCCTTATACCTTCTATTATTCTACCTAAATTAGCCTTAAATTTGTTAATTATTGCATCAATTTACACTTACCACACTGTAAAGTCAATGCATTTAGCAATTTTATAGATAATTTATTTATGTGCTTTATGCTAGCATATCTAGTGCTACTGTAAACTTTATAACATTTGTTTTTTCTTAGAGATACTTTTTATTAGCTATATTTGTATCTTTGTTCTTGAAACTTTTCTCATAGGGCCACCTGCTTCATTTGGACCACAGTCAAACAAATACATAGAGTGACAAAATAATAAATGCAATAAGAATTCTACAAGGTATGTCTAGGATATCCTTGCCAAGGTTAAAGTTTTTAAATATCCCCCATATTGGTTATTTCACAGAACACCTCAGAAATGATCACCATTTATGAATCACTAAAAAATCTCCATGAAATCAGAATCATTAAAGGTGTGTTGAACAGAAAGACTAACTGTAAATTTTAATTAAAATTGACATCTATTTTATACCTGACAGCAAAGAAACATATTTTGAGAAACAAAGCAATCAAAAACAGTGGTCCGGGGGGATGGGAAATAAAACAATTATCTATGCAAAATCATCAATTAACGTAAACATGCTAAAATTTTAAAAAATATCTAGATGTTACATAAAAATACAAAAACAAACAAACAAAAAACACACTTCCAGCCAGATTTAAAAAACTTTGTAGAACTGTGGTAAGCAAGTTTGTGTGACAAAAGGTAATGATTAGGGTGGGTGCAATTCAAAAACCTCAGCTAGATGATGTGGCTAGACTAAATAATGTGGTCAGCAACATTAATTAATAATGACCATATAATGATATGGTGCCAGAAATGACAACGAGGCAAAACAAGATGACAGAGTCATTCTGTAATGTTTAAATTATACTCAGCAATGCTGCATTCACTTTAGATTTGAACACAGTCATACACATGCGATTGGATGATATACCACTCACAAATACACTTCGAGCTGCTACAGCCATTGCAAATATACATTTGCAGGTGGCTCTGATTATAGCTGCTTTTCCTGACAGTATGCAATGTCACTCTGGAAGAAAACTAACTAACTAACTAACTAACTAACTAACTAACTAACTAACTAACTAACTAAATAAATATGTGTATAAAATACATGTTTATAAATACTTCAGGGTGTGGAAAACGATCAACAGGCTCTGTATACCCTTAGGTAAACCAACTAAGAGAGTAAAAAAAGGCAGGACACAGTTTATAAACAGTTGCGTAGGTGAGGAAGTACATTGGATGAAACACCTTCCTGCCTGGAATTCTGTGCTCTACAGCTTCTTCCTTAGAGATGAGGGTTTCCAACTGTCAGCATACAGGTTCACCCCTCTGGGTGTGATGACTATGCTAACTAAATCTGATCATTCTATTGTTCCTAAACCATTAATTTTGTGAGAAGGGCTATCCTGATAAGTATTGGGAAGATTACTACATGATTCCAGGATATGCCTGAGCACCTGTAGTCAGCTTAGTACACACACAGGAAGTCAGTTGTTAGGGTGGAGGGAATTCTTATTCCATAATTAAACATCTGAAAATGGAGTCATTGTAGAGTGTTTATTTTCAGCAGCATAAAGAAATTGGGGTAGTGCTCCTTTTATAGCACAGTGGTGGTGTCAGTAAGAAAGATTGTTCTGCATATCCCCCCATAAGCATTTTAGCATAGTCTCCTTCAGGAAGGCTGTACTGGGCTACAGAACAAAGCTAATACCTGGAATAGATTTGCCAAGGCTGTCAATCATGCACTGGCATTCCTTGCATGAGGGAACAGTATCATAATGACTACAATGACATGAGGCAATGCAAAGCTGACCTCCTTCTCTGACAGCAAGCTGAATTTAGAGTAAAGTTTACACCTCAATACTCTAAGTATACCATCTTGTAACTAAACAAATATCCTGCCCATGCATGCCAATATTCAATTTATTTTACTTTGTTTATGTCTCCAGCCTCTGAGAGACAGAAAGGAACAGGGAGCTGCACAGGAGTAGACTAAAGCACCTGTGAGAATATCACGGTGAGTAAACATTCTGTTGTCAAAATGTCTCTATTGACATTATAACAGTTATACCAATCAAAACTAATGCAAAACAGGCACAAAAACAAAAACAGAGACCTCCTTCGAAACAAAAAACACTGTTTAATGAGATACTGAGCTCTTTCATCTTAACATAGGTTAAAAAAAGACTTCATCAGAGTAAACAGATGAAACCAAACCACACAAAATTAAAAAGGTATGCAGCCAGTAAGAAGCTGCCACATAAGAATATATTACCTAGTCATGCATATTCAATAGTTGACTCAACATCAGTATTTAAAGCTGTATTGTATGTATGCACAATTAAAAAAAATAATTCCTATAAACTTTATTCTGATAAATAGCCACCCAAAATAGGAAATGTAATAAAATAAACCAACATAGAAGTATGAAAATTGTATATAAATGAATAACTGGATGCTTGTTAAAAGATTTAAACACAAGCTGCTGTATATTTAATGCAGTGCTCAGTGGTGCCACATCATTTAAACCTGATGCAACCATGACATTGAGCCTGAGTTGCCAGTTGAATTCCTTTAAATCTAACAACATATCTGCATCTCCACATAAAGGTGTGATCAGACCCTGTTGATAACAAAGAAGAAGAACTTATTAAAAATTGGGAAATGAATAGTATGCCTATAAAGGGTATTAGTGTTCTTCATTTTCTTAATATCGTACTAGTGTTCTCTAATTCTGTCCTTTAACTTCCTGATTGTTTTCCCCATGTAAAATGCATTACAAGATCCACAGCAAACCAAATAAACCACTTAGATGTAGTTACAATTGCACTTCCCCAGACTGGCTAGTGTCCTCCCATAATTGTGGACAACAATATATGGGCCCTCATGGATGTACCTACACATCCTACAGCATACACATTTTTGCATTTTACTGTGGATTAACACTATCTTGGCTGACCTTGTTTCCAAAAACATTTTAATGTTGTTACCCTTAGAATAAACTACTACTGGGAATGCCCCAAGGTGTTTTTGGCATTCATCTGTGAAAACTATATCCCAAAACAACTTGACAACATTAACATATTGCTGAGTGTTAATAATAAGTGGTATAATAAACAATGGAGTAGTGACATCAAATGACCTGTGGCAATGATAATTACTGGGGTTGATGTTCCTATTCACCTCCTTACCAGTGTCAAAAACTTTCCTCATAAAGGAGGCAAAGCAATCATGCTGGTGACATATAGCTTCCATCCTAATTTTCCTGAGAAACTGCATAGGATAACCCCTATCCCAAAAAAAGACACATGGTACAACTCATCGCTGACCATTGTATCACCTGAAATTAAACTAGATAGTCAAACTATCTGTCCCTTTACCACAACTTTCTTTTATAAGCAGGGTGGCACCTGCCATAGGGAGGCTAAGTATTAGTAACTGTTTCCTTCCTGATGTGTAGCAGCCGAGGACCTTGTTCTTCCCCAAAATAATGTCAACATTATTAATACTTGTACTTTTTTGTTGTTGTGTCTTTTGGCTTTTCCCAGTTAGGGGTAGCCACAGCGGAACTCCAGTCCGCTAATGATTGGTAGTAGATTTTTATATGCTGAGTTGCCGGTCCTGATGCACAACCTTCAATGAAGGTACGCCCATTCACGCATGTCTCCACACAGAAGACGCTCTAGCTGAGAATCGAACAGGACAGCATCTTACAGTGAGGCGACAATGCTACCACAGCACCACCACCACAGTTGACTGCAGTAGTATTATTAATACTTGTATTATTGCTAGAAAATGTAAATCTCAAAAAGGAGGTAGAATTCTTATATTTGTTTGTTGGTGTCTCCTTTGCTATGGCATTCTCCCTCACTCATTTTGTTAGACCACATCCTGTCAGTTATGTCTATCTTTCCTTGATACCTAACTTCTCACTTCTACTAACCTCTTATTTACCTGACTTCCTTCCCAAACGTTCCTGTTTCTAAAGAAAAAAAAAAATCCCCACCCATACATCTCAACATTTTGCATATTTCTTTAATGTACCATGATCGGGTCCTATTGTTTAATGTGCTAATTATCAAAAAAGTCTACTTTTCTGATAAATCACTGATGATTGAAGTGATTAAATAATTATAAGTATTCTCTAGGATTACTGAGTTAAGAAGTTGAAAGGTATTGTCCTATCTTACTATCATCCTAGTCATTCCTTATTTGCTTACCTTGTACTCTTACCCTCTGCACTTCCTCTTTTTATCTTTATCATATGTTCCCATTTCCAGTCATAGATTTGGACAAAAATAAGAAAAAATGCAACAGAAAAAGGCCCATAAAGAGCTTATAAAACAGAAATCCTCTTTTGGTGTTCGTATGTTGCATGACATGTCACAGAGAACAACATTGGTGCACATCTGCAACCAATAAGATATGAAACTGCTTGTCCTATTTCAAAAATTACGTCCAGTCATTGTTGCACACTGTTATCTCACCTGTTTTCACAGAAATGTGCTAAGCATTGTGGCATATCGCCATGCAAATCTAAAATAAGTTAAAGTAACACCTTTATTCTAACTGGTTTCATGGCTCAATGTACTCATAAAATGATTCGTACTGTGTCTATGCTCTAGGTACGGGGAAGTTCGCTGATATTTGTATTTTGTTTTATGACAGCAAAATGTAGAAAACAAAAAAATGATCCAGGCACCTCCAGGTTCACACGCCTTTATTATGAAACTGAGAATTAAGCGCTTTCCTCTCTGCCAATGGAGACTTCATCAGAATAATGAAGTTAACAGTCAAAAGCATTTTATATAGTCATTATAAGCATAATGGGCAACTTCTTTAACCAATCCAAACACTAAATGTCACAGAAATACAACTTCCCAACAGATTATAAAACTCCACCCCCTTTTTTAGAAAACACCATACAATGTTATTCCAGTATAAAATATTCTTATTAAAACATTTCTTCTAAAAAAATGTCTTATACTAATATATATATATATATATATATATATATATATATATATATATATATATATATATATATATATATATATATATATATATATATATATATATATATATATATATATATATATATTATATATATATATATATGTGTGTGTGTGTGTATATATATATATATATATATATATATATTCATATGTCATAAACAATAACAAAACCATAAAAATAAAACAAATCAAAATTTTTTTTGCTTTTTCATGTAGCATAGGAATGACGAATATAGTGTCATTCCCCATGGGGAACATAGCTGCCAGTCTTATCTGCCACTCAGTTTCTTTTTTCTTTAACAAATTTCTTGAGTCACCAACCTGAGGTTCAGGTTTTACATGCTTCAAAATACTAAACACAAACTTTTTAAAATTCAAACAATTCTGGGAATACTTAACAAAGCATTATTTTGTTTTTTATTTTTTATATTATTTTTATGTTCATATATTCTATTCTTGAGGGGACGCTCGGTCTTGCCTATTATTTGCCTCTTTTTTCCTTCTTAAATTTTCTCTTTCATTTGACCATTACATTTGTCATTGAAAACTGGGATTGTACCATCCACCTTCTAAACAACAGGATCTCTCATTTTATTGGGTACTTTTAGTAATTTTCTAAGCATTTTAGTCATCAGTCGCTAGTTCTGATGTCACATCTATTTTATGAATAATCTGATTTCTTATTTGTGATTCTGAATGTAATGAAGTCTGTCAGAGTTGGAATGAAAGCACTTGTCAATGACTATTTTACCATAGTATTCTACTTGTGAAGTGTTATGTCTGTGTCACAGTCTTCAACAATATCAGAATGATATTTTGTGACCAGTTTCAGACTGTATGCTTCTGCATTTCTGAAATGTTGTGTCGAATATCCAGAGGTTAACAAATTTGCATGAAGAACCAAAGGTAGGGTTGCAAATGCATTTGTTATGATTAATTCTGCTTGTACATCACTTTGATAGATGAGAATTTTATGATATTGCATCAACAGTGGTTTACAAATTTCTGAACTTTTACAAGAAAGTTAATAAACCAATAAGTGAGAAGGTCACTGAAAAACCAATCAGAAAAAACAAAATGAAAACTCCAGCAAAGCTAGAACTTCCACTGAGTGACCTCCCAAACCTCTTGTATCAGAGGCACATGAGACATATGCAAATGACCCTTATGAACATCAGGTGTTTCAGCTAATTGGCAATTCTGAATGCCCATTGCTTGTTTCATCATTTTAATGGACAATTTCAGGCCAATAATGCCAAACCCCACTAGCTGTGGATATGCATATTTCGGCCTTGTTATGACCTCATCAGCACAGCATAAGCAGAGTGTTTGACTAAGCATAAGAAACACAGGGCTGTTATACCCAGCTGATGTCCATTATCATTAGGGTCACTGCAAAAATATCCCAAACAACAAACTAAAACAATAAGTGAGAAGGTCACCAAGAAACCAATCAGTAAAAACAAAATGAAAACTCCAGCAAAGCAAAGACTTCCACTGAGGTTTGGGAGGTCACACAGTAGAAGTTCTAGCTTTGCTGGAGTTTTCATTTTGTTTTTACTGATTGGTTTTTCAGTGACCTTCTCACTTATTGTTTTAGTTTGCTGTTTGGGATATTTTTGCAGTGACCCTAATGATAATGGACATCAGCTGGGTATAACAGCCCTGTGTTTCTAATGCTTAGTCAAACACTCTGCTTGTGCTGTGCTGACGAGGTCATAACAAGGCCAAAATATGCATATCCACAGCTACTGGGGGTTGGCTTTATTGGCCTGAAATTGTCCATTAAAATGACGAATCAAGT